>NC_088242.1:67616482-67916482 GCF_036934945.1 Oncorhynchus masou masou | reverse complement strand
GGACAGCCTGTAGGGACGCTGCTTAATGGGGACCTCATGCTCGGTATAGATTGTGTTTGACTGTTGTACGGCCGAGTGTAAGAGTACAGACCTCACTGTTCATGTCCAACATCTGGGAGAGCTGCCACCTTTCATCATCTGACAGACATGCCTGTTCCACCGCTTGTTTGATGTAGAAATCAGCATCAGGTTTGCTTTTGCTCTCGGATAGAAGGGGGTATGGCGGTAATCAGGGTGATAGTTGGGTTCTCGGACTTCACTGGTGGAACATGTTTTTGTCTTTGTCACTTTATATTTTCTCTGTCTCTGACTTGACCTCGTCTGGACTCTGCATAATGTAGCAGGCTCCAGCCTGAAATCAGTGCATTACCAGGTTGAAATGGATGAGGCTGGGAATAGTCAGAGTGCAGCCGATAGGAGGGTTCGGACATCGAGATGGCCAGTCCACTGAAGAACAGGAAGTCTAGGCCAAGGACTACACCAAATGCAAGGCTTGAATCTGCAAGAATAGCCATAGGAAGGTTTAGTCTCATGATGCAGTTTTATTATTATACTAATCCAGCCCAAGGGGGTGGTAGGTTCTCCATTGGCCAAGTACAATGGTCCCTCCTCCCATGTTCATAGCTTCTCATTAGGTAATGCCATGTTCTGCCACAGGGCCTCTTGCATCAGGGTGTAAGATGCCCCTGTGTCCATTATGGCCTTCTCTCTCCAGTTCCTAACAGTCAGAGGAACCAATAGTTGTTGCGGAATAGGAATAAGACTGCTAGTTGTGCTGTCTAAACGCTTCATGGTGGTTATTAAAGCTGACCCAATTGTATGCAAGCCACCACAACTGTCTAGATGTTCAGTCTTCTGACCTTTTCCTGAATCCTGACGCTGGACATAGAGTGGGCAAGAATCTGGAGGATGTTGGACTTTACACCTCCAACACATCACTGGACTTTTGTCCTGGATCTTGGGGACAAATATCTGAGACGGTTTAGCCCCAGGAGAGTTATGGGTATACTGGGATGAGGGAATGGTGTTTTTAGTTTGGAGGTGGTGCTTCCAGTCATTCTCAAACTGAGTCCCCAGACCCACCAAATCATCCACATTCTGCACACGTTCTCGAAGTTGACTAGCAAGGCAGGGAAACATGTTCTTAACTTCTGGGGTCGAGCAATCCCAGATCCGGGATCCTATTTATAGCCTCAAGCTCATTAGCATAACGCAACGTTAACTATTCATGAAAATTGCAAATGAAATGAAATAAATATATTTGCTCTCAAGCTTAGACTTTTGTTAACTACACTGTCATCTCAGATTTTCAAAATATGCTTTTCAACCATAGCTAAGCAAGCATTTGTGTAAGAGTATTGATAGCTAGCATAGCTATAAGCCTAGAATTCAGCCAGCAACATTTTCACAAAAACAAGAAAATCATTCAAATAAAATAATTTACCTTTGAAGAACTTCAGATGTTTTCAATGAGGAGACTCTCAGTTAGATAGCAAATGTTCAGTTTTTCAAAAAAATATTATTTGTGTAGGACAAATCGCTCCATTTTGTTCACATTTGGCTATGAAAAAAACCTATATCCAGTTATAGCCTCAAGCTCATTAGCATAACGTAACGTTAACTATTTATGAAAATCGCAAATGAAATGAAATGAATGTGCTAGCTCTCAAGCTTAGCCTTTTCTTAACAACACTGTCATCTCAGATTTTCAAAATATGCTTTTGAACCATAGCAAAACAAGCATTTGTGTAAGAGTATTGATAGCTAGCGTAGCATTTAGCATAGCATTTAGCGGGCAACATTTGCACAAAAACCAGAAAAGGATTCAAATAAAATCATTTACCTTTGAAGAACTTCGGATGTTTTCAATGAGGAGACTCTCAGTTACATAGCAAATGTTCCGTTTTTCTTGAAAGATTCTTTGTGTAGGAGAAATCGCTCCATTTTGTACATCACGTTTGGGTACCAAAAAAACCTGAAAATTCAGTCATCAAAACAGCAAACTGTTTTCCAAATTAACTCCAAAATATCGACTGAAACACGGCAAACGCTGTTTAGAATCAATCCTCAAGGTGTTTTTCACATATCTCTTCATTGATATATCGTTCGTGAATGTCTACTTTCTCCTGTGAATCGCTTGGAAAAAGACGTGCAGTTGAAGATGACGCACCAATTTCGACGGAGGACACCGGGCGGACACCTGGCAAATGTAGTCTCTTATGGTCAATCTTCCAATGATAAGCCTACAAATACGTCACAATGCTGCAGACACCTTGTGGCAACGATAGATCAGGCAGGCTCATTCCTTGCGCATTCACAGCCATATAAGGAGACAATGAAAAACAGAGCCTCAAAAATCCTGCTCATTTCCTGTTTGAAGTTTCATCTTGGTTTCGCCTGTAGCATCAGTCCTGGGGCACTCACAGACAATATCTTTGCAGTTTTGGAAACGTCAGAGTGTTCTCTTTCCAAAGCTGTCAATTATATGCATAGTCAAGCATCTTTTTCAAAATATCAAAATATTGTGCTTAAAACGGGCACATTTTTTATCCAATAATGGAATCGCGCCCCCATAGATGTAACAGGTTAAGGAGTTTGACCATCTCCTGCTCAGTAATGTCAGCCTTCCATCTCATCTCCTACATAGAACTCGATAGGAGAAGGCAAAGTCCCGTATTGGCTCTGCTTCGCCCTGGACTCTGTTACGAACACCTTCCGCCAGTTCATCCCCATAGTCCTCTGAGAGGAAGGCTGAGAGGAATATTTTTTGAAACTCCTCCCAGTTTGACACATGTTCACGGGCTTTCTCCCACCAGTCTCTTGCTGTACCATGGAGAACACTGCGGAGGGTGGCAAGAACCTCCAAGTCAGTAAGGGGCCGGATAGAAAGAAAATCATTACACTTAGATAAGAAAAACAGTGGATCAACATCATCTTCTGGGCTGCCAAAAGTGGGGATAAGTAGTTTGATAGGGAGGGAGTACTCTAGAGGAGGCATGACAATGGCAGCGGGAGTTCTGTTTAACAGTATCTTCAGAGGGGTTTTTGTAGTGCTGCCTGTTCCTATTCCCTTACTGGCCAAGCCAGTGGCTGAGATAAAACCTGAGGGAGGTGCAGAAGACTTTTCCAGAAGGGAAAAGTACTGCATTACCTCCTGGTGCAGCGCTTCCATTTGAAGGTCTGTGGCCTTCTGTGCTTTTTCCATCTCATTAACGGTGTCCTTGAGTCTGTTCAATCAAAAATCGTATTTCCCCTGTGAGAGAGTCATTCATGTCCTCCATAACTTCCTTCAGATAAGAACACACTCCCTTCACAACAGAGGCTGACTCCTCTGCTCTCTGTTTTGGTTCCTCCTCAAGAAAGATTATGACTTGGTTAGTTTCCATTTGTGTTTTGAACCGGTGCAGTTTTCCTTGAAAATCCTGCTTCAGAGAATCTTGTAAATATTTCTATGAACAATTTGTTGGTTTTCCTCCATTTGACAGGGAAGGTAATCCAACCTCCGCTGCACATCTGTCTGAGCCTCCACACATTCACAGAGTTTGCGAATGGCCTTCTCCTGCATTGTCAAACTATGATTGGTGTGTGTCCAGTGATCACAGAGACACCTCTCCCAGTCTCTCTGGACAGGGTAACAGGCTGAGAGGAGGGTAATGGTGGAGATGTTATAGGTGAGCCGGAAGCCTGGGGATTAGGGTCAGTGCTATCCAACTCCATTAGTTCATTGAGTCCTCCCACAATGAAAGAATCCCGAACATGAATTCCATCAGGTGTGTCCATATTGACACAGTATGGGGTTCCAACAAAAGACCTGTTTCAACCTAGTGTGGATGGTGTCATGGGTGTTTCTCTTCAAGTCCCCGTTTGGGCGCCAATTCTGTAGCGGTATTTATTAGAGGGGTAAAGAGAGATTTTGTTCAGGCGCCAGGCAGGTATTAACCATGCCAAAAGAAAAAGAGTAGAATAGAGAGAGTACCACTACCAGACCCACACACATCAGCAGAAGACACTGCCAAGAGTGTAGCCTGTTTACCAGATAGCCAGTGTAGAGAAAAGAGAATACACATCCTATAAAACCCACATCACAGCACAGGGGTAACCCCACCAAGAATACCTCATCCAATAATAATACATGGCAGAGCAATTGAACAGCAACTTCATTCTCTTCCATTGGAGGAGTGCAGAGGGTATGAATGTGGGGGGTGTTCTTAGACACAAAGGCCTTAAAAATGTCCACAATCTTCTCGGCCACATGTTATGAGTACACCCCACCTCAATACAGTTCAAATAACAATACACCCAAATTCTTCTGGCATGGCAATAATAGTCCAGCTCTAATGAACTTCAATGGGAAGTGCATTTGAGAAATAGAAAGTCTGGTTACAGGGTAAAGCACTGGAACAATAGCGGGAAGAGAGAGAGAAAGAGAAGAGGAGAGATCTTAGCTGTGGTCTTCAGGCTTGCCGGTGTACTGTCTGACCGTTCGATGGTTTGTTGGTCAAAGCATCGCAATAATGTTGCTTCTAATCCATGCGATCCATAACTGGCGCGGTCTCAAACGATTACAACCACGACCTAGAACTGTCACACCGATGATTCAGTTAAATACTTTATAAACTACACACGCTGAAAATAAACCAAACTTCTGCAGCATAGCACACACAAACTGTCGCGCCAACCAAGTGCTCCTCCCCAAAGAGCTAAACAAGCTGTCTTCATTTCCTCCTTCCTTACTGCTGATGTGCTCTTAACGTGGCAGCGCACGGTGAAGGCTACGTGCAGGATTTCGCCACAAACTTCCAACTTCAACTTTATGTATGTAGTCTTAATTTATTTCTGAATAGATGTGAGTGTTGGGTATATGTTTTGTAATTTGTTAGATATTACTTGTTAGATATAACTGCACTGGCGGAGCTAGAAGCACAAGCATTTCGCTACACCTGAAATAACATCTACTAATCATGTGAATGTGTCCAATAAAGTTTGATTTGACCTCTGTCACTGGCTTCATTAATAAGTGCATTGACGACGTTGTCCCCACAGTGACCGTACTAGAGGTTGACCGATTATGATATTTTTTTATTAACGCCGATACTGATTATTGGAGGACCAAAAAAAGCAGATACCGATTAATCGGCCAATTATTTACATTTTTTATATATTTGTAATAATGACAATTACAAAAATACTGAATGAACAATGAACCCTTCTTTTTTTAACTTAATTTAATACATACATAAAATCTATTTAGTCTCAAATAAATGATGAAACATGTTAAATTTGGTTTAAATAATGCAAAATCACAGTGTTGGAGAAGAAAGTAAAGATGCAATATGTGCCATGTAAAAAAAAAAAAAGCTAACGTTTAAGTCCCTTGCTCAGAACATATGAATGCTGATGGTTCAGTATTCCCAGTTAAGAAGTTTTAGGTTGTAGTTATTATATGAATTATGACGCGTCGACTATTTCTCTCTATACCATTTGTATTTCATATACCTTTGACTATCGGATGTTCTTATAGGCACTTTAGTATTGTCAGCCTAATCCCGGGAGTTGATAGGCTTGAAGTCATAAACAGCGCTGTGCCTCAAGCATTGCTACGAGCTGCTGGAAAAACGTAGGAAAGTGCTGTTTGCATGAATGCATATGAGACTGCTGCTGCCTACCACCGCTCAGTCAGACTGCTTTATCAAATCATAGACTTAATTATAATGAACACACAGAAATACAAGCCTTTGGTCATTAATATGGTCAAATCCAGAAAGTATCATTTCGAAAACAAAATGTTTATTCTTTCAGTGAAATACAGAACCATTCCGTATTTTGTCGAACGGGTGGCAACCCTAAGTCTAGATATTGCTGTTACATTGCACAACCTTCAATGTTATGTAAAATTTCGGGCAAATTAATTACGGTCTCTGTTAGGAAGAAACACAGTTTTCAATGAGCCAGGCGGCCCAGACTGTTGCATTTACCCTGACTCTGCTTGCATTGAACGCAAGAGAAGTGACACAATTTTCCTAGTTAATATTGCCTGCTAACATGCATTCATCTTAACTAAATATGCAGGTTTAAAAATATACTGCTGTGTATTGATTTTAATAAAGCCATTGATGTTTATGGTTAGGTACATTTGTGCAACGAATGTGCTTTTTCGTGAATGCGCCTTTGTTAAATCATCAACCGTTTGGCAAAGTTGAAGTAGGCTGTGATTCGATACATTTAACAGGCAAGATTGATTATATGCAACTCAGGACAAGCTAGTTAAACTAGTAATATCAACCATGTGTACTGTAGTTAACTGGTGGTTATGTGAAGATTTTTTTTTTTTACAAGATAAGTTTAATGCGAGCTAGCAACTTATCTTGGCTCATTGCCGCCACAAGGTCCTTTTGACGCTGCAATCGCGTAACAGGTGGTCAGCCTGCCATGCAGTTTCCTCATGGATTGCAATGTAATCGGCCATAATTGGACCTAATTAATCGGCCATGCCGATTCATTGGTCTACCTCTAGACCGTATGTACATATCCCAACCAGAAACTATAGGTTACAGGCAACAACCACACCGAGCTAAAGACTAGAGCTGCTTTCAAGGAGCGGAACACTAATCCGGACGCTTATAAGAAATCCTGCTATGCATTTACACAAACCATCAAATAGGCAAAGCTTCAATACAGGACTAAGATTTAATTCTACTACACTGGCTCTGATGTTCGTCGGATGTGGCAGGGCTTGAAAACTATGACTCCAACACCATCATTAAGTTTGCTGACGACACAACAGTGGCAGGCGTGATCACCTACAACGATGAGACACCCTATAGGGAGGTCAGACAACAACCTCTCCCTCAATGTGGGCAAGACAAAGGAGCTGATCATGGAAAAGGTGGGCCAAACAGGTACCCATTAACATCGACGGGACTGACGTGGAGCGGGTCGTGAGTTTCAGGTTCCTTGGTGTACACATCACCATCTAACTAACATGGTCCAAACACATCAAGACAGTTGTGAAGACGGCACAACACATTTTTGCCTTCAGGAGACTGAAAAGATTTGGCATGGGTCCCCAGATCCTCAAAGTTATACAACTGCACCATCGAGGATCCTGACTGATTGCATCACCGCCTGGTATGACAACTCCTCGGAATTTGAACGTAAGGCACTACAGAGGGTAGTGCGTACGTCCCAGTACATCACTGGGGCCAATCTTACTGACATCCAGGACCTACACTACTGTTAAAAAGTTTGGGGTCACTTAGAAATGTCCTTGCTTTTGAAAGAAAAACACTTTTTCATCCATTAAAATAATATCAAATTGATCAGATATACAGTGTAGACATGGTTAATGATGTAAATTACTATTGTAGCTGGAAACGTCAGATTTTTTTTGTATTTTTATGGAATATCACATAGGTGTACAGAGGCCCATTATCAGCAACGATCACTCCTGTGTTCCAGTGGCACGTTGTGTTAGCTAATCCAAGTTTATAATTTTAAAAGGCTAATTGATCATTAGAAAACCCTTTTTCAATTATGTTAGCACAGCTGAAAACAGTTGTTCTGATTAAATAACCAATAAAACTGTCCTTCTTTAGACTAGTTGAGTGTCTGAAACATCAGCATTTCTGGGTTCGATTACAGGCTCAAAATGGCCAGAAAAAAAATAACTTTCTTCTGAAACTCATCAGTCTCTTCTTGTTCTGAGAAATGAAGGCTATTCCATGTGAGAATTTTCCAAGAAACTGAAGATCTCGTACAACGCTGTGTACTACTCCCTTCACAGAACAGGGCAAAATGGCTTTAACCAGAATAGAAAGAGGAGTGGGAGGCCCCAGTGCACAACTGAGCAAGATGACAAGTACATTAGAGTGTCTAGTTTGAGAAACAGACGCCTCACAAGTCCTCAACTGGCAGCTTCATTAAATAGTATGCGCAAAACACAAGTCTCAACGTCAACAATAAAGAGGCGACTCCGAGATGCTCAGTTCCTCTGTCCAGTGTCTGTGTTCTTTTGCCCATCTTAATCTTTTCTTTTTATTGGCCAGTCTGAGATATGGCTTTTTCATTACAGTATTTTTTTTATTACAGTAAGGAGAGTTCACAAAGGCCTAAATAGTTTATTTTCAGACAGCAATTCATATTGAATGACATCCCAAATAATTTCCCTGTATCACATTGTAGGCTGCTGCTGGTCAGGAGCTCTGTGTGTGTGTTTATGATCTAGCCATGATTTCTGATTTAGCACTATTACAGTATGCAATTTTGCCCAGTTAGACAATGATCTAGTTTTACGTTTCCACCTTTTGATGTTTTTTCTGACACTGCTTCACAGTAGTTCTGTATTCATCTGTACTAAGCTCTGTCTGGAATGTCCTGTCCTCACTAGAAAACCTGCATTGCAGCATTTCCTTCTGAGCCTTACAAAAGTATCTTACTAATGGAGTAGATAGCTGAGCTTCTGTTGTAACTAATGGACCACAGTTATACAGATGGTTTATAGAAAACAAGATGATGAGCTCATGAACTGTTGTCTGCAAACTGGGGGGGGGGGGATAATGGTTGAACTCCTCTGTCTGCTTAGAGAGCAAAGCAAAATATGGAGGATGTGTGGGTTCTTGTGTCTGGTGAGTGAGGCACAGAACTAAATAGTGATGGGCCATATCTCAGAGCAGTCGTCCCCAGGGTCGGAGCACTCTGTGTGGGCATCACTCAGAGAGATGCTCACCTCCTGAAGGGTGGTGGTCAGGTACATGAGGACTGGAGGTGAAATCACAAATGTTTGTGTGTAGGTGTGTGTGTGTACTATGTGTAAATATTAACATTCTCCCTCCCGTTCTTCCAGGCCTTCCCATGACATCAGTCTGGAGGAGTTTGATGATGAGGATCTGTCTGAAATCACAGATGACTGTGGAATAGGACTCAACTACGACTCTGATCCATACGAGAAGGTGGAACACACATACGCATGCAAGCATACACATGCACACACATACACAAACACACAGGCACATACATACACCAATGTAATGTAGTGAAACAGCATGTCTGTAATTAATAACTTTTCTGGGGGCTATTCTGCTCTCATCAATAAATAGATTAGCTTGCAGACGGCTTCAAACTACTGTCGTGTAAACTAAAAGCTCCTCCTATAGTACAGATAGAAAACAAAGGTCTTCCTACAAATTTGAAGCAAAGCACCTTGGCTGTCAGTCTGTTTGGGTTTCTTTGTGTGGCTGTGTGTGTCTCTGCCAACACATGGTACTCAGGGCTTTGATTGACAATTGCTGTGGGTGACAGAGAGATTGAATATGAGAGAGAGAGAGAGAGAGTGATCGACTCCCCGGTATAACCATTGGATGTGATAACTGCCAATTTGTGTGTACTCGGCTCGTCTCTTATATAAGCGGCAGTGTAACTTGCTGTTAATACCTGTGTTACCAGAGCTCATTACATTAGTGACCTTATACTAAGCTCAGTCCTGCCCTATCATTTCCATCCTATCAACATCAGTTCCAGCATCAGAGTAGAATATGAATGGTACTGTACTGTACAACTCAAATCCCCTCTTAGTGACCGAGCTCTGGAAATAATCCACAGACCTGTACTACTGGAGAAGCACTGGGTCTGCTTCCTCTCTCTCTATCTCTCTGTTTCCCTCTTTAATTATTTATCTGTCACCCCTTTCTCTCATTCTCTCTCTCTCTCCCCATTTTCACTCTCCCTCCCCCCTCTCTCTCTCCTGAGGGATGTGAATGTTTTATGTGGCTTTGAGCCATAGCTGCAGAAAAGGGTGAATAACCCAGTGCAGTTTGCTGCTATGCAGAGACAGTCCTCCCGCATCATTCCTTTCCACCTTCTCTCCTCCCTCCCTCCCTCTCTCTCTCCTCTCCCCTGACTGCTCATTCCTTCATTAGCTGCTTTGCAGAGCTCTGTTCAGAGAGATCCTACCTTCAACCCCCTTCTTTTTACCTCAATTCCTCCTCTTCCCCATAAGAGACATGTTTTTGTTTCTACCTCATTAATCCCACAACAACAAAAAAACTGGGCAATTGAGTTATTTTTTTCAGTCACATGCAAAGTTCTTTCTACAAAGCAATTTGTCAGTGTGTAGAGATGACCCGGGCCTACAACCTCAGAAAGCAAGTTAAGGGAAACACTTTTATCCTTGCAATCAAACACAGATCACCCAATGGAACAAACAGGCCCTGACTGCTCAGTCCACAGATGTGTGGGTGTATGCCAGAGACCGTGTCACTCTTTGTTATGTTACATCATCAAACCCACCCCCACCAAGTCGCCCAGCCCCAAAGGAACTAATCCTGCTGACTTTGGACTGACACTCTGGATTAAGAACAGAGCTGGAGAGTGGTGTGTGTGCATGTTTGTTTTATGTATTTGATTGGGTGTTTGTCATCAGCCCATTAAGCCTCTATCACACAGTTAAATGGTTTCTGTTTGTTTATACATGTGCCTGTATTTGTATGCGTACTGCATGTGTGTGTGATAAAGCACTGAAATAATTTTGTAGAGGTCATCTTTTAGCACTTTCTTTGATCTTCAAGGCTGACAACCAATCAGAAAAGTGGGATTATCCTTCTGCCCAATCCCCATCTCTGATTAATAACCATTCATTGTTCACTTCCTAATCTGCATACCCCTTTCAAGATTAGGCTTGGCTCCCTTTGAGTTACACGCACACACACACCCATACCATCATAAACCGACTGAAACTGATTATGTCCCGGAGCAGAGATATTAGTCTTCAATCATTGGATTTTTTTAATATACCAGAAAGGGCATTTCTTGGAGAGAAGATTTAAATGTTTAAAATGTGATAATGTTTTTACAACCTAAGCCCACGCCTCCCTCCATACTATTGGTGTAAACTGCTGCAGTTACTAATGTATTTTTGAAGATGACCCAGAAGGAGGAAAATAGATGTTTTCATGCGTGTAATTAAGTTTTTTGACTTGGTTGAACTGTAGTAAGCTGCGACACACATACAGTACCAGTCAATAGTTTGGACACACCTACTCATTACAGGGTTTTTATACATTTTTACTTTATTTTGACTATTCTCTACATTGTAGAATAGTAGTGAAGACATAAAAACTATGAAGTAACACATATGGAATCATGTAGTAACCAAAAAAGTGTTAAATTAAAATATATTTCAGATTCTTCAAAGTAGCCACCCTTTGCCTTGTTGAAAGCTTTGCACTGTTGGCATTCTCTCCATCAGGATCATGAGGTAGTCACCTGGAATGCCTTGTTAGAAGTTAATTTGTGGAATTTCTTTCCTTAATGCGTTTGAGCCAATCAGGTGTGTTGTGACAAGGTAGGGGGTATACAGAAGATAGCCCTTTTTTGTAAAAGACCAAGTCCACAATATGGCAAGAATAGCTCAAATAAGCAAAGAGAAACAACAGTCCATCATTAATTTAAGACTAGGTCAGTCAATCTGGAAAACTTCAAGGACTTTGAAAGTTTATTCAAGTGCAGTCGCAAAAACCGTCAAGCGCTATCATAAAACTGGCTCTCGTGAGGACCGCCACAGGAAAGGAAAACCTAGAGTTACCTCTGCTGAAGAGGATAAGTTCATTAGAGTTTCCAGCTTCAGAAATTGCAGCCCAAATAAATGCTTCATAGAGTTCAAGTAACAGACACATCTCAACATCAATTGTTCAGAGGAGACTCTGTGAATCAAGCCTTCATGGTAAAATTGCTGCAAAGAAACCATTAAATAATGGACACAAATAAGCAGAAGAGTTGCTTGGGCCAATAAAAAATTTGAGATTTTTGGTTCCAACCGCTGTGTCTATGTGAGACACAGAGTAGGTGAACAGATGGATGATCTTTACATTGTGTGGTTCTCACCATTAAGCATGGAGGAGGTGTGGGGGTGCATTGCCGGTGACACTGTCAGTGATTTATTTAAAATTCAAGGCACACTTAACCAGAATGGCTACCACAGCATTCTGCAGCGATACGCCATCCCATCTGGTTTGTGCTTAGTGGGACTATCATTTGTTTTTCAACAAGGCAATGACCCAACACACCTCCAGGCTGTGTAAGGGCTATTTGACCATGAAGGAGAGTGATGGAGTGTTGCATCATATGGCCTCCACAATCACCCAACCGCAACCCAATTGCATTGGACTGCAGAGTGAAGGAAAAGCAGCCAACAAGTGCTCAGCATTTGTGGGAATTCCTTCAAGACTGTTGGAAAAGCATTCCAGGTGAAGCTGGTTGAGAGAATACCAAGAGTGTGCAAAGCTGTCATCAAGGCAAAGGGTGGCTATATTTTGATTTGTTTAAAACTTTTTTGGGTTACTACATGATTCCATGTGTTATTTCATAGTGTTGATGTATTCACTGTTATTCTACAGTGTAGAAAATTGTAAAAATAAAGAAAAACCTTGTAATGAGTACATGTAGAGGTAAACTTTTGACTGTTACTATACACACATAAATAATCAACCTAGGAATGGTTAATTTCCCCATTACGCACAAAGAAGCAATTCCAATTCTGTTATTCCTAATGTTGACATTCTGAATATCATGATGATGATTTTTACTGACTTTGGTCCTCCCACATGTCCTCACTGTCATTCCTATGCAGATGGAGAGGAGAGGACACTGGCCTATAATTTCCCATAATGCTTCAGTGAAGAGAAAAGGGAGGTTAACTCCTGACTCAGACAGTTTCTGCATTTTTCCCCTTCAGTCTCGTGACTTGTCTGTGTCTGGGAGTGAGATATGAGCTACAGACGAGCTCAAGAGATGAGCATGAGTTGTCTTCCATTCTCTGTTTGCCGTGTATAATAAATCTCAGTGAAAGCCTGGTTGGGTGGAAGCAAATGGCTTATTTTCCTGTTGGTATCTATCAATCTTTGGGAGTAGAACCAGAGAGAAATTATAAGAGAAATACAAAATGAATGAATGAAAGAGAGAGTGAGAGGAAGAATGAGAGAGGGCTGTCAGTATTTTGGGAGCAGACAGGATACTCAGTCCCTTGAGTCAGACTCGGGCATAAATCACTGAGCTATCAGGTGAAGTGAGTCTCCCCCTCTACCTCCATCCTTTCTTTCACTCTCTCTTGCTCTCTAACAGTGATTAATGCCCCTGCACATATATATTATTCATAATATGCCATAGCAATGTGGTAGTAGACAAATGGGGCCTGTGGGTCTGTGTGTCTCAGATACTCTTGTAGCTCTCTGCTTTACCGGCACTGTAACAAATTGCTGTAAATTTACAGAAAAACTAAGTTAGCTACTGTAATTCTATATTACAGTACTAAAGAGCAATACATTATGGAGGCTCAATGTCATTCTGCTACACTTCTGTAATTTTACAATACAATTTTAAAGTAAATAACTTACCTGTTTTGCGTATATTTACAGAAGCATACTATGAATTATGCTGCATTGTAGGAAAATGTTGTGGGCGGCAAAATGTCTCATTACCATATTTTGAGGCGTGCTTTGTAAGAGGCCATTAGTGACAATGCTGTTCCCCACAGAATACAGTACCATACCATATTTTTTCCTGTAAATCTACAGTAATTAACTGGCTACTGTGCTGCCAGTAATTTTCTGTAATTCAGTATCATACTGTAACGAAAACAGGTTTATATATATTTTTTTGCGAAGTTATAAAAAATAAAAACTGAAATATTACATTTACATAAGGGTTCAGTATCAAGGCACAAGGCGAGACCGAAATGCAGACACAGGTTGCAGATGGTTGGAGTCTTACAATGTTTATTAATCCAACGGGGTAGGCAAGAGAATGGTTATGGACAGGCAAAAAGGTCAAAACCAGATCAGAGTCCAGGAGGTACAGAGGGGCAGACAGGCTCGTGGTCAAGGCAGGCAGAATGGTCAGGCAGGCCGGTACAAAGTCCAGAAACAGGCCGGTACAAAGTCCAGAAACAGGCAAGGGTCAAAACCGGGAGGACTAGAAAAAGGAGAATGCAAAAAGCCGGAGATCGGGAAAACCGCTGGTTGACTTGGAAACATACAAGACGAACTGGCACAAAGAGACAGGAAACACAGGAATAGATGCACTGGGGAAAACAAGCGACACCTGCAGGGGGTGGAGACAATAACGAGGACAGGTGAAATTGATCAGGGTGTGAAATTCAGATAATTTACTCAGTACTTTGTTGAAGCACCTTTGGCAATGATTACAGCCTCAAGTCTTCTTGGGTATGACGCTACAAGCTTGGCACAACTGTATTTGGGGAGTTTCCCCATTCTTCTCTGCAGATCCTCTCAAGCTCTGTCATGTTGGATGAGGAGCATCACTGGACAGCTATTTTCAGGTCTCTCCAGAAATGTTCGATCGGGTTCAAGTCCGGACTGGCTGGGCCTCTAAAGGACATTCAGAGACTTGTCCCCAAGCCACTCCTGCATTGTCTTGGCTGTGTGCTTAGGGTCGTTGTTTTGTTGGAAGGTGAACCTTCACCCCAGGTTGAGGTCCTGAGTGCTCTGGACAGGTTTATCAAGGATCGCTCTGTACTTTGCGCCGTTCATCTTTCCCTCGATCTTGAATAGTCTCCCAGTCCATGCTCAGTTTGGCCAGGCAACCAGCTCTAGGAAGAGTGTTGGTGGTTCCTAACTTCTTCCATTTAAGAATGATGGAGGCCACTGTATTCTTGGGGACCTTCAATGCTGCAGAAATGTTTTTTGTATCCTTCCCCACATCTGTTCCTCGACACAACCCTGTCTCAGAGCCCTACAGACAATTCCTTCAACCTCATGGCTTGGTTTTTGCTCTGACATGCACTGTCAACTATGGGACCTTATGTGTGCCTTTCCAGATCATGTCCAATCAATTGAATTTACCACATGTTTTAACAACATCAAGGATGATATGGAAACAAGATGCACCTGAGCTCAATTTCGAGTCTCATAGCAAAGGGTGTGAATAGTTATGTAAATAAGCTATTTCAATTTTTTCCCATCCATTTTAGAATAAGGCTGTAGCGTAACAAAATGTGGAAAAAGTCAAGGGGTCTGAACACTTTCCGACTGCATTGTATAATTATGGCATGGAGAGGAGCCATTAGTGTTATTAATCAATCACTAAATGGTATTGATAAACCAGGACCAATCATTATTAATCTATCTGTTTTTGGATTAACATAGATGTATTAGGAGTATGTGAGTTTGGTCTCCTGTTGTTGGATGTATATACAAGTAGAATGTAATGAACCGATAATGTGACACAAACACAGACAAATGTCACATTAACAAACAGTACAGCAACATTTTCTCCCTCCTATCATTTTAATTCCTCTGGATATAATGGAGCTGGCTCCTATCGTTGAGACAGGGAGAGAGGGGAAACTCATTCAGTCAGCAGAAGGGTTGTGCTTCCGCCAGGCTGGCTGCCTGACCTGTAGAAGGGAGGGAATGTCAGCTCTGTCTGGACCAACATGGTGGGATGTCCTTGGGTACCTGAGAACTGGGGATTGATCCACAAACACACACACACACACATATTTATAGCTGTCCACTATCACCACTGCCACCAAGGAGCAGAATGTAGTCATTACATTCTTATTGATTTGGTGATGTTTAACTGTAGATAAATGATGTCAATGTTTAAATATCCACTATGGAGTAATACTGTTATGAGTACATTACAATATCATTAATACACTACCAATACACAACACTATCAGTATGACTTTTAAGATTAATAGATGATCTACAAATGTGATCACACGCAACATTTTTTCAATACTAATAAAAAGCAATCGATCCATGTTTCTTGTACAGTAGGCTTTGTCATTTGACTTTCTCTGAGAAACTGTGCTGTACGTGTATCTTCTAGATTTCCCCTGGGTTATAGATTGATGGTTGATTTTAGTTTCTCTGGTGTTAAGGTTTAGCAGGCGTTAGCAGTCCAGTGTGAAGGGGACAAGAAGGTGGGCTATGATGCTGAGAGAGAGGAGGGAAAGAGAGACCGATGAGGAAAGTGCGGTGCTGTTCAAATGCAAAGTGGATAGAATATATTCAATCCAGTGTTCTCCCTGTCAAAAGCAATATAGTGTTGTGTTGATTGTAGTGAGTGATGTAACAACGTGTCTATTCACATTGTAGCGACTAAGACAATAAATAAAGAAAACATCTATAATTATTGCCACCAACTTTTCACTTGGAGACTGTGATTAGGGCTCCCGGGTGGCGCAGCGGTCTAAGACACTGCATCTCAGAGCTTGAGGTGTCACTACAGACACCCCGGTTTGATTCCAGGCTGTATCACAACTGCCAGTGATTGGGAGTCCCATAGGGCGGCACACAATAGGCCCAGTGTTGTCTGGGTTTGGCCAGACCTGACTTGCCTAGGTAAATAAAAGGTTTAAAAAAATACTTAATGGTACAGTGACTATTTCCCCATACTTTTTGCATGTACAAAGATATACAGTACAAAGATGTGCTGAGTGCTTTTAGCCTGGACAAAAGCATGCATACACACACACACACACACACACACATCTGAATCTAATTTAAATTGAATTTTACTGTAAAACAGCTGAAACCTGAGGCATCATCAATCCACCCCTCTCTCTCCTTTTCTCTCTGTCTCTTTCTCTCCCCCCTTCTAGACTTTGGAGCAGAGTGGACAAGTCACCTGAGCCCAGCCTACCGCAGTGCTTTGATGTGTGTTTGTGTGCTGATGGGATACTGCAGTGTTATATTCTTCTTGTAGGCTGCTCTGGGTTTAACTGTCCCACAGCTCTCTGAAAACTATTGTATATGAGCCCAGGAAGGTGACTCTGGGGTTGTTGCTTTTGTTCATACTAGCATTTGAGAATTTGCTGACAGCATTGCATTTCAGCCTCTCACAGTGTTAAAATATTGTTAAAGCAATCTCTGCCATACCACCAGTAACTCATTCTCTCTCCCCCTCCCTTCATATCCTCCCTCTCTCTCTCTCTGTCAGGACTGTCTGATTCTGGAGAAGAACGATATTCACCACCCGGTCTGCTCCTTCCAGGACGACTTCCAGGAGTTTGAGATGATCGATGACGAGGATGAGGAGGATGAAGAGGAGGTGGACCCTGATGCTCCACCCTCCCCCTCCGCTTCCCTTCCTCCTTCCCCTACCCTGGGCACTCTGAAGAGCCGTCCCACCACCCTTAACCTCACCACCACTCTCTCTCTCTCTCAGGACTCATTGAACAACAACAGCAGTCTTTCTCCAAAGAAGGGCAGCTGGCAGCACTCTCTACTACGCAAGCCCACCTCACAAGGTGAATACTGTGCTGTCTTATTACTTACCAATAATAAACCACTACCAACACCTAGCAGCTTATTTCCTCTCAAATACCCTAGCTTTCTAAGGAAAAGGTTTTCTACAAATGTTTGTATGATAATTTATCTACCTAGTATTCTCTTTATGCTGTGTCTTTAAATGTTACTGTAAGCTGCTGTCCTTTGCGTGCAGGCCGTCTGTCTCCAACCCACTCATGTCTGGAAGATGGGAGCCACGTGACAGGCCAGTGCCCTTCCCAAACAGCCCCCCAGGCCCCAGCCCCCCAGAGCAAAGGTACCCCCCCCCCAAACAAAATGGCCGCCCTCCAGAAGTCATCCCCCATAAACATCTAGTGACATGTTGTAAAAGTGTAGTCGTCCTGTCCTCACTGGCCAGAGCTATAGATATAGACTTTGGCAAACATAGTTTGGGATTCTAAAGAATGGACTCCATTTTGACACCAAACAAGTCCAATTGGTGAGAATTAATTTGTTATTGTGTGTTTGGGCCCAACACAGAGCATAGTTTAGATAGGTCTGTTTATCTATTGCTCCCATCACTGCCATCCCTACTCTGGTGACTTCTGGTTTAAAGTGGCTATTGCACTAATGTTCTCATGATCAATTCTAATCTCTCTTTTCTTCTCTGCATTCTCATCTCCCTCAACCTCTATCATCTCTCTTCATTTTATCTCTACTTGTTCTGTTCTCTCTCTATCCTCTCCCTCTCCAACAGGCTCCTTTGGTCAACACAAGTCTCACCTGGGCTCTGACGAGGTCATTAACTCCTCAGCCGACCCTTCAACTCTGACCTCCAGAGTTTCATCCCTGAATGACCACTCCCAGTGCTCTGACACCGAGGTCGACCACGACCTCAACAACGCTGACCACAACCACAAACGTTCACGGTCCTGCATGTCCACCCAGCGACGCCCCACCGACACCTACACGGTCACTACTGAGTCAGGCCTGGACCGGGAACTGGAAAACGACCCAGACGGGACCAGCCGATGCCTGTCCTCCACTGCTCCCATTGGGGGGAATGACGGAGCTGACACCCCTCTGTCAGGTGAGGAGCTGGAGAAAGATTTTGACGTAGAGTTCATGTGTAAGGAGACCTATGACATGGCGTGTAAGGAGAACCAGAGCTTAGTCTACGTTGAGTTCCCCTCCATCGAGCCCTGTGAGCTGGCTTTTTTCTCCAGCGATATGCCATCAAGCCGCTCTGATGTTCTTGACCAATCCAGAAACACTGACCAGAGAGAGCTTCCAGCTATAGCCAATGAGGCGGCCAATGACTCCACCTCTCCGTCCTCGGACCCTGGCATCGCTGATATGAATACCAAGCGGTGCTACGCCACCTCAGACCAAGAGCATGACCTGAGCTCTCCCGGGTCAGAATCAGACATTGAGGGGGAGCTGGAGGCAGCATTTGCCTGCGGAGGACCCCTGGTCTCCAATATGATCTCCTCCATCTCAGAGACAGAGCTGGACATGACCAGTGATGACAGTAGTAGTGGACGCTCCTCCCACCTCACCAACTCCATCGAGGAGGCCAGTTCACCCACCTCCGACCAGGAACTGGGCCCTGACAACGAGTTAGAACAGGACAGCAGCATTGTGGGAATGAAGGTATCGCTCCTCCTTGGCCACCCAGACCCCATCAAAGTGGGCTCACCCTTACCCTCACCTTCACCACTACCCTCCCCCAGCCTAGCCCCCCCCCCCCATGCTGACTCCCCCATCCTGCCCCCAGAGCCCTATGATGACGGCCAGGCTCTGATGGGCCTACAGAGTGTAGATGATTATGATGAATTGCCCTATGAGCACCAGGCTGACCCAGATGAAGCCCTGCCCCCACCCCCATGCTGTGAGGAGGACAGAAGGTCCAAACAGATGGTACTCCAGATAGAACCCGACCACAGCCTGGAGAGCTTCAAACACTCCTTCTACCTGCCAGTGGGACCCAGACTCATACCCACTCACGCTGACGACTATGACGGTAACAGTGAGGGAGAGTCAGAGTCAGAGAGCGAGGACGAGCTGAGCGAGAATTCAGACTCACCCTGGTTGCTTAACAACCTGGTGAACAAGATGATCTTGGAGGGGTCTTATCCAATTAGCTGTCCCGAGGACTGTTTCAAGAGGTCAGTGTCCGTCTCGGACACCATCTCACCCACCTCAGACATCGAGCCAGTCACGTTCACCGACGCTTCGGGTGAAAGAATGCTGAAATCTGGGACGAAGGAATCGAAGGATAAAAAAGGGAAGAGTCTGAGGAAGGAGTGTAAGGAGAGAGAGAAGATGGAGAAGAGTGCAGAGCTGCCCAAATGGAATACAGGGAAAGCCAACGATAGATTTGGCCCCTGTCTGTACAAGAGCAATCCCACAGCTGACACCATCAGACCGGTGATCGTGGAGCGTTATGGCAACAGGGTATCCACAAACAACAATCACACTCAGGACTCTGAGAAAGAAATCACCAGCCCTAAATCAGGCAAAAACACCAAGAGGCAGGATGAAGAAGATGACGATACTGTGGAGCCCGATAATGACCTGATGATGCTGGAGGGTACGGAGAAGCTGGACTCTCCCATTCTGAGTGAGAGCATGGCGATTGACAAGGACGAGGGCCGCGAGATAGAGGCCAAGCCCAAAGGACACTCTACGGCCTCCCTGGAACGCATCAACACTGTCAAACACAGCATGACCCTGGATATCCCCACGGCCCAGACCAACCGATGCTTCAGCCTCACCTACTCCACTGACAATGATGAGGAAGAGGAAGAGGGAGACTCCTCCCCATTCCTGAGCTGCCTGAGGAAGCAGTCATCCTACGGTGGCAGCCACCAGTACCTGGATAGCTCTCCGCCCATCGACGAGAGTGTCCGTGACCTCACCCTATTGGAGCAGGAACGCACCCTGTGTGAGAGAGACCTCCCTCTGCGGTCCCAGCCGGATGACGAAGGTCTGGCATACGACTCCATGAAGTACACTCTGGTGGTGGATGAGAACACTACACTGGAGCTGGTCAGCCTAAGGAGGTACTTACATGGAGAAAGGGCCCATCTTTGTTGTGGAAGGGTTTAGTTGAATTTTATTCTATTGGCAATTTAAAAGTCATTTACATCAAGTTGTTTAATTACTCCTGTTTAGTCAGTGCTGTCACAACAGTCCCAAGCTGATTTATCAGGAGTCAACTTTATAGTGCATTATGGATGCTTTTATATTGTCTTCTTCTATTAAGCTATTATGACTAACCTGTGTGAACCGTGCCCTTCCCAGATGTACCTCTGTGCTGAGTGATGACAGTGAGCTGTCTACACTGTGTGATGATGACCCTCTGGGGATGGGGGAGGTGGGGTACTTCCGGGGGAACGGGGGTGCGGCCAGAACTCCTCAGCTCGTCAGAAGACTCCTCACCTGAGGCTGACATGCACTTCTCCAAGAAGTTCCTCAATGTATTTGTCAACAGCACCTCACGATCCTCTAGTAAGTATTCTACACTTAAAGATACAGGTTCCAGTTGGAACCAAATAAGGTTATTCAGAGTGATGCTATAGGGGAACCATTTTAGGTTCTTTGAACAAACTTTAAATGGGATGGTTCTTTGAAGACCCATAGAAAAATCAAGAGATTTTTGATTCCAAAAGGAACTATCATAAAAGGTTCTACAAAAATAAGTTTATGGCTCTTTGTGGAACTGCGTTGATAGAGGTTTTATTTTGGGTGTTTTTTTTTACGCTGTGTTAAGGCTTATTTGCATATTTCACGTATGCCTTTTGAGTACATTTTTGAGTTATCAGTACCACCCATGACTGCTTACTAGTGACTGAGACATGGTTGTTCTATTCATTCATGTTCAGGCCTGTACCAAGTTAGATCCCACCAGATAATGTCTCATTTACTGAGTCCAGAGTGTTCATGTTAGCTCTCCCAAGCTGTAGCATGATAAAAGATCACTGAAGGATCGTCTACATAATTAAGGATCTATTACAAATGGAAAAAAGAAGAAGAATTTCATCATAATGAGTTATTTTGACCGATGCCGTTATAATTCATTTAGATGTTATTCAGAGGTCCTATGGGTTATATTAATGCCCCTCCCAACGTGTGTATCAGTGATCTCACTGTTTGTGTTTACCTGTGCAGGTACAGAGTCATTTGGGCTGTTCTCCTGTGCCATCAACGGAGAGGAGAGGGACCAGACACACAGGGCTGTATACAGGTGAGTCATAGCATTCCGAACATAATTTACAGACATACCGTGTTATATAAACAGAGAGCAACACAACAAGCAATCTGAAATCATGATCAGAGAAAAAACTGTAATTATTGTAAGGTTATCATTTCAAGAGAGTATGTTATAATCTCTTATCTGTTTGACTCTTTGTTCTTAGTCCCACACATGCACTATGGATTGTAGGTGATATGGGATAAAGGATGGTTGTGTGCAGTAGGAGATGTGACTCTGGTGAATCACTAGTGGTCTGGAGAGGGGGAGGGAAGAAGAGATGGAGGGAGGAAGAGAGGAAAGGAGAGAGAGAGGGGGGCAGGTGTCATGGCCCTAGTGAAATTGCAGGGGGAACAGCTATACACACACCAGCCTGCCACCACCTGGGCCTCACTGTGTGTGTGTGTGTGCTCACTGTTTCCCCTTTCCTCAGTAACTGAATCATTCCTTTCTCCCTAACCTTTATAAACCTAAATCATTCAGCATTTCCCCTCCCCTTCCTACCACCCTCCCTCTTCTCTCCCCTCCTCCCTCCATCCCTAAATGTGTCTCTGCTGTTTCTTCAGCTAACAGCCTCTCCTCGGGGAGTCACCTGATACCCAGACAGATGCTGCTTCCTCCTCACTAAAACCAAGTAATGTGTGTGTATCTATACCCTCTGTCTCCTGCCTCCTACAGGTTTATCCCTAGACATGTTGATGAGTTGGAGCTGGATGTGGACGACCCTCTGTATGTCGAGGAGGAGGAGGATGACTACTGGTACAGAGGCTACAACATGCGGACGGGAGAGATGGGGATATTCCCTGCCTTCTATGCCCATGAGGTCATAGGGCAGTTCAAGGAGATAATGGGTGAGTGATAAAGAGACATAAACGTTACGTTCATGTCTGGTAGGAGCAGTTTTACTGGAAAGTTCTCTTTCTATACAGAGTATGTCATCACTGGAGACACATAACCTGGATGTCAATAAGATAAAATAGACGGTACATAAATGCCTCCAGTCTGATGTCACCTCCTGTGTGTGTACTTCCGGTAGGAGTGAAGAGGAACCCAGTCTGGATGGACAGTTTCAGCGTTCAGTTCCTGGGTTCTGTGGAGGTGCCCTATCACCAAGGCAATGGTATCCTCTGTGCCGCCATGCAGAAGGTAAACAGGAAATGCACCACTCTGGGTTGGGTAAACTAACAGGTCATAGAGTGCTCAATAGTCTGAAAGTGTTCAATTAACAAATCTGTATCGAACTCTCTCTTTGTCAGATTGCGATAGCGCGGAAGCGGACGGTCCATGTGAGACCCCCCTCTCTGTGTGAGCTGGAGATTAGTTTACAAGGGGTTAAACTGGTGATGAGCCTGGAGGCCGAATATGACACTTTGGATGAGGTGAGAGATATGGGGAGGTGTAAGTGAAGGTAAGAGACGAGTGTAAACTGGGACTGTTACGCACGCCTCTATGAAGAGGGAACGCAACTCCCTGCTACAACTCAACTCCCCGTGAAGTGAAGGAGGTATGGGACTGTAGGTGCGAGTAAGGATGACAAAAGGCAGAGATTTTACCGTTTAATAGGAATTTATTCCTTCACACGGTAATATGGGGAAAAGGGGCTGGACGGAACCAAAGCAAAGAAAGTAAATTAGCCATGGAGTCGACCAATCAGCTGCTTGGGGGATTTCAGGAAGCCATTCTGAAACACACACATAACAAACCACAACACAGAAACTGGGGACGTAACAGGGACATATATGTTTTTGGCAGAGACTCTTAAGCGACTGTAGTGCAATCAAAAGGATGCTGAAACTGCCACATAATATGAGCATCTCTCTCTCCCCCTTCCCTTTCTCCAGTTTGACAGATGTAGTCACTTCTTCCAGATGAAGAACATCTCTTTCTGTGGATGCCACCCCAAAAACAATTGGTATGAAAGTTAATGTTGAGGATACATTTCATTAGACAATAAAACACCAAAGAATAAAGGCAGAACATTCAACTTTATTTGTTTATACTTAACCCCCTCTCTCACTCCTCAGCTACTTTGGCTTCATCACTAAACACCCCATGCTGAACAGGTTCGCCTGCCACGTCTTTGTCTCCCAGGAGTCAATGCGGCGTGTGGCCGAGAGTGTTGGGTGAGTCACACACAGTACTTCAGAGTCTCCCTTTCACACACCCATCTCTGCTATAGGACACACTTTGGAGTATGATTCTCAATCCCCTTTAAGCTGTGCTTGTAAACCTAGGCATTTAGAGCCTCTACACAGCACTGTTTGTTTTATTGAAGTTGCAAGTAAAGGCATTGGCTGTGCCCCCGTAGTGATGACCAAAAAATATACAGAATCATGTTTGTCTATACTGAACAAAATTATAAACGCAACATGTTAACTGTGTGTCCAATGTTTCATGAGCTGAAATAAAAGATACGCACATACGCACAAAAGCGTATTTTTCTCATATTCTGTGCACAAATGTGTTTATATCCCTGTTTATGAGCATTTCTCCTTTCCCAAGATAATCCATCCACCTGATAGGTGTGGCATATTAAGAAGCTGGTTAAACAGCATGGTCATTACACAGGTGCACTTTGTGCTGGGGGCAATAAAAAGCCACTCTAAAACGTGCAGTTTTGTCACGTGCAATTGGCATGCTGACTGCAGGAATGTCCACGAGCTGTTGTCAGGGAATTGAATGTTCATTTCACTACCATAAGACACCTCCAACATTGTTTTCGAGAATTGGGCAGTACTCCCATCTGGCTTCACAACCGCAGACCATGTGTAACCAGCCCAGGACCTCTACTTCCGGCTTCTTCACCTGCGAGTTCATCTGAGACTATCAGATGATGAAACTGAGTATTTCTGTCTGTGATAAAGGCCTTTTGTGGGGAAAAACTCATTCTGATTGGCTGGGCCAGTCATGTAAAGTCCATAGATTAGTGTTTAATTAATTTATTTAAATGGACTGATTTCCTTAAACGAACTGTAACTCAGTAAAATCATTGAAATTGTTGCATTGTATGTTTGTGTTCAGTATACATTAACGAACACATTCCTCTGAACTGTACATTTTTTGCGTAATTTGTTTTTTAAAGTTAGGATTACTTACATGTGTTTCCATCCTAGTATTTTTGCCAGCCATCTTCTTGAAGCAACTTTAGACCCTTGGGTTGCAGTTTTGGGAGTTTTGACAACCACGCGAAAGGAAGTCTGCATATAAATTTACTTAGTGTGGAGGGCCAACTAGAATACTGAAAAGGCACTACCCTTCATTCAGAGTTGAATTGGAAGACCCCTCCGACTCGATGTGGCTTGCGGAATAGTGCAAAACAGAGAGGCAGGGCTAAGGGGTGGGTGTGTGTATTAGGGTTGAGCCTAACAATGCTTTAGCATTGCTTTATCTCCCAATCTCGGTCATTACTGCTTATATGACAAACTGTTATACTGTGGTCTGAATAAGAATGTTGGAAACCATAGACTACTATACCTATAGTATCAAGCCCTTTAGTTCAGCTGGCATGCTGGAGAGGAGAAGAAAAGTCATTACAAAGTATTGAGTCATTCTCTCAGCGAGAGACAGAGACAGAGAAAGACAGAGAGAGGGAGTGTGTGTGTGTGAGCTGGGGTTTATAATGTCTGTAGTTCCTGTCTTGTCTGAATCAGGCAAATTGGGTTTGAATTATTAAAGATGGCCATGGTTCAAGGTCGACACAGCAAAGCAGAGGGCAGAGCAGGACGGTATGGGCTGAGGAGTCAGGGTTAGTGAACAGAAAGGCTTCAGACATTAATTAATGGTATGGGTAAATGTTTACTTAGCTGATGCTCATCTTGGGCTAGAACCATCATGTGAGTCTGGCTGAGACATTATTGCAGGGTGATTTGATTGTAGACATATGTTTGTTAAGCTAAGGCCTCTGTTCTCTGTCTTGCTCTCTAGACGGGCTTTCCAGGAGTATTACCAGGAGCACCTGGAGTACGCTTGCCCCACGGAAGACATCTACCTGGAGTAAAGCAGGCAGGAAGTAGGAAGTGTTGCCATGACAACCATATCCTCTTCTTCCTGCTGCTGCTTGTGTAGGTTCATCAATCTCACCACCAGGGGGTACTGGTGGCTCTTCTTTTCATTGTAAAATACCCCATATATACAGTATCCCTCTAAAACTGGAATATTAATTTCCGTTCTACAATATGCGACATGTTTTATTCATTTATTGACTTATTTATTGATTAATTTGTTTATACGTTTATTTTCCATCTTCTAGATGGATTGCCTGTTTCTTTTTCTATGATACAGTTCTAGGAATAATTCTTGGTACCGTATTTTAGATATTATGTATCCTCCTCGGTTTAAAAAACAATAACAA
This sequence comes from Oncorhynchus masou masou, assembly GCF_036934945.1. Lineage (NCBI taxonomy): Eukaryota > Metazoa > Chordata > Actinopteri > Salmoniformes > Salmonidae > Oncorhynchus > Oncorhynchus masou. The sequence continues at coordinate 67,890,627 of NC_088242.1, read as the reverse complement.
CAATGAAATTCCTACTACTGCTATTTTACATGTTCCAATGCATGGCTAGGAGGGTAATGCACACACAATCACATACAGAAAATTAGGACACACAAATAGCGCAGAAATCAAGAGGACATGAAGCATATTATTTGGTCAGGTGAGGTTTGGTGTAAATATGTTTTTGTTCAAAGATTGAAGAAGAGAGAGAGTACATTGATGTGATTGGTCCGAGCTAACACCTGTATCGTGTACAAGAAAGTGTGTAAATATACACATTAGGAACACCTGTGTATAGGCAGTAGAGAAATACAGATGACTCATACAAACTATGAAAGTAGCATCCACAACCAATAATCACACAAGAGGAAGTGAAGAAAGGAAAAATAAAGAAATAGAAAGGAAGAGAGGGATGATGTTTTAGCCCAGTGTTTACCAAATGGTGGGTCAGGAACAATTGGTGGGACTTGGACCTATTTCAGAGAGCTTATCCTTTCACTGGTTGTGTTATGTGGCTTATGCCTGTTTCCAGTTCTCTTCTCTAGTTCCTTCCCTAGCTTTGAAGTCCACCATTTTTTTATTCATAGTTTGAAAATGTACTGGCGTCAGATCTGAAAGGACCGAGCAGGTGTAAGCGACGTGGTGATGGCCACAGTTAGCCCTTCAATTGAGCTAAATGGAGTTGCCATCATATTTATTACACCTATCCAGATCCTTTCAGATCTGTGGGTGTGAACACTGAGCAGGAGCTAGGGGAAGGGACTAGGCACTAAAATGGAATGAAGCCTCAGTTTTGCAATGGAGGCTCTTCATCATATTGGTCATTTTGACATTGAAAGGGTTCTGACTTATGTTGAAGTTGACCTGATAGTAAGCCCTGTCCACCATGGTCCATAACTGTCTCAGTAGTCATCTGTCATTGGACAACAGCTCCTCTGATCAAATCTCCAAACACAGCAGTGGCAGGAAGAGGTTGCTATGGAAACAGAGCGATAACTGTCAGTGCTTTGGGAACAGAGAGAAAGATTAAAAAGAGAGAATCATTCAGCTTCTGGACTTCTAATGATGCAAATACAGTATTACAGAAAGAATCCAATGTTGTATTCCTTTCCATCTGGTCCAACTGTGAAGTGTCCTAATGTACATGTACAAAGATAATCAGTCTGAATATCAGGTTGAGGACAGTTGAAGGTCCTCTTCAGGAGAAGCCATAATCCCACGGTTCTGACTGTTCAACACTACTCCCTCACAGGAAGCACTGTTGTACAGGTGGGTGTCCGTCCCTGTTTGAGTTGAGTCCACTGAGAATAAGGTCAGATTGGCCTTGGTTGACTGTCCATAAGGCAACAAGGAAAGTAAAGTCATGACATCGATAATGCTGACAAAGAAATCAGTGGTGCCTTCTGTGTCCTTCTACCTTCTCTTTAAGGTGGATCAAGTCAAAATGAGGATAGAGAATTTAAGCATTTAAGTTTTCAAGATATTAGACTTTCAAGATGTCACTGGCCACCATCATGATGATGCAAAATGCTAATCATTTATGGAAAAATACAAAAAGATAGTTTTTGAGAGGAGTTCCCCTTTAAGTTAGAAAAAGGTTTGATATTGAAGTGCCACCATTGAAAGACCGGTAGTTTCTTGGATATAATAGGCTTGCTTTGGTCTGACCAACAGTTTTAGAAGTTGACTTTACAATGTCTAAATGCTCATATTCTGCCTGATAAATGTCCTGAGGAGTTGACCTTTCCACATGTACTCCTTGATTGCACTCTTATCATAGGTAATATACAGTACATCTTTTGCGTACTTATAATAGGAAGATTTTACTTTCTACAGTTGTCTTTTCCAGTTCACATGTAATACTGTAGGCTACAGTATGCTATCTAAACAGATGAAGGGAGTAGAGAGGTGAGAGGTGGCCAACACAGAATGAATTGAAATAACAGGTGTCATACTGCAATCCCCAATATCTGGTTGAGTGTAGAAGATTCTTCAACAAGTATCAAACAGCAAGAAGAAGATCTTGTAGAGGAGAGCATTGTTGATCCGCTGGTGATGGGGTGTCATGGGACCTCCATGGTGACCAGTTTATTATTTGTGAGAGTAGTGTCAGTAGGAGGGGAGAGAGGGTATAATCTAAATGTGTATCGCTGTCGGTTAGATCCTGTAAATACTATAGAGAGTCAACAAGATAGTGCTGTGTCCTTTACGTTAAGGATGTTATTGAAATGGAATATGTCAAATAAAAGGAGACCTATTCAAAAAATAACCATGAAAACCCCAATGGAAAGAGAGAAAACATTGTACATTTCCTTTTATTATTTGTTTTAATTTGAGCATGTTGCGTTTCCATACACGTCACTGTCTCTACATCAAACCACTATGTTTTGTGAACCACTAAGTTCTTGCTAACTCAGACATTCACCCCACAGACAGGCTTCAGCAGCACCGCTTTTAGGCAAATCTGTGACGTTGTCATTAGGGGACACACGTAAAGTGTCACCTTGCTGATATCCAATGCCACACCCACTCAAGTGCTGGCCAATCCGCTGATAGAGCAGAGTAGTAAAGATTAACCAATTAAAATAGCTTTCAGAGTCTGCTTTCACACGGGAACTAGAGGTGGGACCAAGTCACTATTATTCGAGTCACTGCAAATCTCAAGTCACAAGGTTCAAATCGAGTCCCAAGTAGAACGGGTTGAGTCTTGAGTCAAATCCTAGTCTTGCATTCTAAGAGCGAGTCGAGTCGCAAGTTTTTTGTGTGTGTCTCAAATCAAGTCAAAAAAATATACAGGCAAACGCTTGTTTAACTACAAATCTTTGTCCATTTTTTTAGACTACCAGACAGCCCTTTTCATTATTTTGTCAACAACACATTTTGATTATGTAATAATTTATTTTACCAAATTCCAAATGCAAGCCTTATAAGTAAATTATACATTTCAAGCCATTTTGACTTACCAAAACACCAGTAGGTCTATGCTAGAAATTGTTGATTGATGCCCCATTGCTGATGAGCTTGCAAAGTAAACGGTTCATATTCCTGATCATCAGCAAAAAAATAAAAAGATATGTATATTCATTTATGACAATCCTCTGTCCCTACAATTTGACGTTTGCACTGCACACGATCCTATAGCTGTTCAGCAAATCAGCAATCTGTTTGCCAGCTCAGTGGTTTTCTAACTGTTTGACCCGCAACCCCCAAAAAGGAATGGTTCAAAGTGCGAGACCCCCACGCAAAGGTGCGCACAATCGCTGCTCAAATTTAGCCTATCATTACGGCCAAAAAACGGTGATGCATTTTCAAAACGAATGATACACAAATAAAAATAAGTCAGAACCCTTTTACACCTGCATTTTGAGCTGAAAGTCATTCATGTTAGCTGTCGATATCAACTAGGGATATCATGTCACAGTGACCACGTTTTCATGCACACCAATAAGACGTTATTATTCAGGATACTCAAGTATTCTGTTTTTGAGATGGTGCATATAAACATCATATCCCAATTACTATAACCCAAAAAAGCTTTTGTCCCGGTTATGAGAAACCCAGAAAAAAATGCCTGGGATATGCTGATTTTAGACGGGATGTAAACAACTTATACCCTTTACTGTTGTTTTTTCGATGTCTGCGCAGGCTCAGTTGCACATATATGTTGTGTTGTGCAGTCCATGGGGTTCTGCGATGACGTTTTCGTCTGATTGTCAAATCACTTCAGAGGGTGGGCTATCTGTCAAATTCAATCCATCATAATTCCATAATTATTTTTTTTGCCTCTACTCCATACTGGACCGTATAGCTGACTAGCTACATTCAGCACTAATTTAGACAACTTTCTGCTTATAACTTCTGACATTTGGTAGGCCAATTGTTTTTTCAACTAGGGTTAGATAGGCCTACATGCAGCTTCTCTTCTGTCATAAATTGTTGCCCCAGAAGACTAAATAAAGTAGTGCTCACCAGAATGTCTTACATTGATAGAATGAATGCATTAGTAATCTAGTAAATACCGGTAAAGTTGTCTGTTTTGTTTAGGGACCTGAAAGAAAATGCAACAACTCCAAAACAGTGGAAAGATTGGTCCTGTGCAAAATGTAATCAGTTTGACTGGTTTTAAGGGAAAGAAAAGCCGAGAAAACAATTAAACACATTTCTGTTAAGACTTCAGTTTGGCTTGGGTGCATATGTCTGCTTGCATTACAGTGTCAAAGATAACACATACCCTGGCATTTGTATTTTCTCGAGATGCTGAAATAAATAAATAATATTTCTCCATTCCTGTTCCCATGACGAAATTAACATTTGTTGTATAATTTTACTGCAATAAATGCATAATTCTGAAGGAGTTAATATTCAAATCAAATTTTATTTATATTTTATTATTTATATTATTTATATTTTATTATGCTATATGTTTTATGCTATATGTTGTGGGTATAATTTGTGGAACTTTCCACTTCCAACATGAATCTGTTCCAAAAACTTCTTGAAGTACAAGGATGCCAACAAACAACGCATACAAAGTAGCACGATCAATTCACCTAGCTATCTAGCTGCTAAATAGGCATCAACTCACCACATATATTATTCTTAATGTGTGTCCATAGGCTACCAGATCAAGGATAGACATTCTTCTGAATTAACGTGGTGAGTGAAAAACTTAACCAAATTTATCTTATTCTGCCACTATAGAACTTTGAATGCGTTGTTTGTTGGCAACCTTGTTATTTACAAAGTTGGGACGTTCCACAAATTATACTCACCCCGCTACATGTGAGAGGTAATAGGCCTACAGTCAGTGTCCATATTTCACTTACTATCCCATTTAGCCCATATTAATTTAAATGAGGAATATTCTGTTTATTCACGGTTACCCGTGAGCGGGTTATCAGAGGTGCATGTAAACCATTTAGCCGAATAAGATTTTAAGCGGGATATGAGCTCCTATCCGGACTACTGTGCGCATGTAAACGTGGTCATTGTCACTTCGCTGGAGTCCAGAGCTAGCAGGATCAAATGGCCTACCAGTATGCAGCAGAGGCTGCGGGATCGGATGGAAAGCATGATCTGTCTAGCCTTTTTCTTCCTCGCAAATAAGTAATTAATTCGCCAGAATATGTTACATCTTCATCCCATAAGTATTGAAGGTAGTGTGATGTTCCCACTGAGCTGTAATACTTATAAACCACCCAAACTAAGCCATATCTGAAATTTGAAAATTATAAATGAAATCACCATTGCTAAACGGTACTCTAAGTGGATCATATTAATGTAGGCAGGCTACTCTTGTTACCAGGCAAAATCGGAGAAAATTAAACGAGTGCTTTTTGGTCACTATTTGGATGTGTGCGACCGCCTTTGCGCACCAATGCTGATGACTGGACATTGGTCAACAGTCAAGACGCGCAGCTTTTTGGTTCTGACGCACAGATGATATGTTTTAACAATAATTGTTCAATGCCGTAGGCCTATGTTAATGACCTGATCGAATAAGCAATTGTATAAATATACAATACAAATGGTAGGCTATATATAGCCTATTAAAATATGTATAAATAAAACCTTCTCACTACGCTAGCTCACCCAGTGTTGGGTGACTTTGCTGGTCCAATCATAGGTCCTTTTCACTAGCCAATATGTTGTTGTTTTTTGCAAGTGCGATACTGTCTCTGGCTCTCCAAGGAGTCAAATCGTTCCAAACCCTGGCCAGATAATCAAGGTATTTTATTTTCTATCAGGCTGAGTCTCAAGTCATCAAATTTGTGAATTGATTCAAAGTCATGTGACTCGAGTCCACACCTCTGACGGGAACCTATCGCATCTTGACAATGTAGCCCATGGCTTTGAGCTCCAGATGTGTGCCATCTCTTAACTGTACCAGTTTGTTTCGTGTATTTTCTCTGTCTTATAACAGCTTAATTGAAGTCCTTTGAACTTCCCTGATAGCTAAAGTACACCAACCAACCACCAAGTATCCCCTAGTCATGTATAGCAGCTCAGACATCCAGTTAACAGTTAATCTACTTTTTTTTTAAATCCATAAACAATATTATTCACTGTATAACTAGAGCATCAGTATGTGACAAAAACACATTCATCTATCTTGTATCATTAGGGGGACTTGTCAAAATGTAAAATAAAAACAAAGAAAAACACTGCCTTGTCATGGGTTTGATCTTATGAATAAACTATATGCTTGATGTCAGGTGCGTCTGACTGTCTCTTTCTTGTGGTTGTGTGACTGTGCTGCTGGATCACAATTTCTATGAATCATCTGTCTAAAGTGCATTTATAGAGTAAAATCCCAACCCCAGTAATAAACTGGTTGGTTCGAGCTCTGAATGCTGATTGTCTTACAGCTGTGGTATATCAGACCATATACCACAGGTATGACAAAACATTTATTTTTACTGCTCTAATTACATTGGTAACCAGTTTATAATAGCAATAAGTCACCTCTGGGTTTTGTGGTGGCCAAAATACAACGGCTAAGGGCTGTATCTAGGCACTAATAACAGCCCTTCACTGTCCCTAAGAACAGCCCTTAGCTGTGGTATATTGGCCATACTATATACCACACACCCTCAGGTCTTATTGCTTAAATATGCCACTGTAATTCAAATGTCAACATTAATGCATGGTTTAGGTCCAAGTTACAATCTTTTTTTCTGTTTGTGTGTGTGCATTCGCGCATATAGAAACATGACCTGACAAGAAAACCCCATCGTACAGCACACGTGACTGCTTTCCTGAAAAACGTCACACATCCGCGTTGTCGTTCTGCTGTGCTATTTGTCGTTGTGTACTTTTAATAACCATTTAATCAAAACTCTGCATTTAACACAATTACCAACTTCTTTGTTTTTTCCTCGCTCAACTTTTTTCATTCAACTTTTTACCCCTGGAAACTTTAGTACCTGGATACCAACAACTGAGCCAGGCTACCAAGAGCTCAACTCCTACAAGGCTCTCTATAGAACTACTAAAGGAAAGTCCTTATTTTCAGTGTGTGAGTGTGGCTCTAATTGTTGGCCAGTGCATGCTGTAATTGTATGTTTTGTATCCCACTCGACTACAGACACTGGGGACATGCCCAACACAGCTCTGAGAGGCTACACCAAACATTAACACGCAGCCGGGCCAGTGCGTAGCAAGGAACGAGCTGCCACTGACAACCGACCCAGTCATCACCCATGTCCCTGCGCTTCTCTCTCACTCTCCACATTCAACGAGAGACAGATTACAACACAGTTGTGTGGGGCGCTGTTTGGGGCATCCGTGGCCATGGAGGGATCATCTAAGTTCCCGGCGGCACCAGGAAATGTTTGTTCCCTTGGAGTGTCAACGTTCAGCAGTGAAAATTCCTTTGAATCTCCTGGGGACTGCCATGCTAGTAAGTGTTTGATCTACAAGATGTTCGGAGTTGTCACGGGGGAAAGGTCCAATGGATACCTTCATTTGTGAAAAATGTTTTGAACTTGATGCAGCTAAAGAAAGGATTATTACTCTTCATGAAGAAATTACAAATTTGACCAAGCACCTTGAACTGAATAAGGATTCCATCTATCAAATGCTTCCTATCAAAACATTTGAGAGGATGATAATGGGAACTTCCTGGACTCTGATCAATTTCTGCCACTGCACCCCTCTACTAGCTTGAACCAGAACATTTCTGCTCGTTGTTCGACTCCAGGTTAGCGTAAATGGATGCTTGTTGGAACCAGAAAGAAGGAGAAGATTCGTTCTCGGCACGCCTGCCTTCTTCCCGCGTCTGAACTTAATACTTTCAAATAGCTTTGAGCACCTGTACCAGCTGTTTTCTGACGGGGACTTGGGTGTTCCCTCCATGGCTGTGGATGTCCCTCCAGCCCTCTGCCCTCCATATATTGTGGCTTAGGATGGTTCAGCAGACTTTTAGCCCTCCATAATTGTCTACGAGACTATTTCAGCTCTGTGGATGTAACATTTATTGACAGTTATTTGGGTTCCTGGATCCTTTCACAGCATTATAAGGCTGCGTTGAGACAATGACTTATCAATGACCCAATTCCAGCTCATTTAATCCCTACCATTGTGTCGCTGAGTTATCATAATACTTTAGCAAATGTATATTATACCAGGGGCATTGGGAGACACAATGTAAGTAACCTAATTTATGTCCCTCTTACTGCCCTGAATAACTCTGCTGATCCTACGGCTATTGTGTGCAGTAATCATATGGCTATGAACCTGAGTTATACTGCTAGCACTGAGGTGGTGTGCCCAAGAAAGAAGTCCACTGAGTGCAGCTCATCCTGTACTAACATAAACAACCTGAACATGTCTACCTCTGCTAAGCTTCCCAGTAAAGCAATAAAAACATTCAAGCATCCCAGAAAAGTGTTAAAAATAGCCCACATTAACATATGTAGCTTAAGAAACAAGGTTCATGAAATCAATAATTTGCTAGTAACAGATGACATTCATATTCTGACAATCTCTGAAACTCACTTAGATAGTAACTTTGATGATACAGTGGTAGCAATACATGTTTATAATATCTACAGAAAAGATAGGAATGCCAAAGGTGGAAGTGTGGCCGGAACCTAGGAAGAAACCTAGAGGGGATCCAGTCTATGAGGGGTGGCCAGTCCTCTTCTGGCTGTGCCGGGTGGAGATTATAACAGAACATGGCCAAGATGTCAAAATGTTCATAAATGACCAGCAGGGTTAAATAATAATAATCACAGTGATTGTAGAGGGTGCAACAGGTCAGCACCTCAGGAGTAAATGTCAGTTGGCTTTTCATAGCCGAGTATCTCTACCGCTCTTGCTGTCTCTGGAGAGTTGAAAACAGCAGGCCTGGGACAGGGTAGCACTTCAGGTGAACGGGTCAGGGTTCCATAGCTGCAGGCAGAACAGTTGAAACAGGAGCAGCAGCACGACCAGATGGACTGGGGACAGCAAGGAGTCATCAGGCCAGGTAGTCTTGAGGCATGGTCCTAGGGCTCAAGTCCTCTGAGAGACAGAAAGAAAGAAAGAAAGAAAGAAAGAAAGAGAGAGGGAGAGAGAGAAAGAAAGAAAGAGAGTGAGAGAGAGAGAGAAAAAAAGAGAGAATTAGAGAGAGCACACTTAAATTCACACAGGACTCCGGATAAGACAGGAGAAATACTCCAGATATAACAGACTGACCCTAGCCCCCCGTCGCATAAACTATTGCAGCATAAATACATGTTGAATGCACCGAGCTGTCTGTTTGAACTACTGGCACACAGCTCAGACACCCATGCATACCCTACAAGACATGCCACCAGAGGTCTCTTCACCGTCCCCAAGTCCAGAACAGACTAAGGGAGGCGCACAGTACTACATAGAGCCATAACTACATGGAACTCTATTCCACATCAAGTAACTCATGCAAGCAGTAAAATTTGATTTAAAAAACAGATAGAAATACACCTTATGGAACAGTGGGGACTGTGAAGCAACACAGACATAGGCACAGACACATGCATATAAACACACAATAACATACTTCCTGTAAAATTAGCTTCATACTGCAGCACACCTTACAAGCTGCTGCGGAATTCTGTAAAATCCATTTCCTTATATTTTCCATTCACTCTCTGACTTTGTACAATTTGTTTACATGAAGTTGTTCCTCATGAAAAAGTATTATAGTATAGCATTAATACTAGTATTCACTGTATTAATGCTAATGTGTTTTCGCAGACTTTAGTGAATACTGTAGTATTTCCTTTAGTATACTGTAGTAATGACAGTTAACTTCAGTATTAAATACTGTAGTAAAAGAACTGTAGTATATACTATAGTAAGTCATGTAGTGTTTTTGCGGACTGTACTTTACTGTATTATTTACTGTACTGTTTTTGCAGACTACTATACTATAGTGTTTACTATAGTGTTTTTGTGAGTTGTACTATACTATGGTATTTACTGTAGTGTTTTTGCAGACATTAGTGTAGTACTTATAATAGTGTTTTTGTTTTATCATCTTTGAGATAAAAGTGGAGGTTGTGCTCTCTTATATAACCTGTAGGGAACACAATATATGGTCTTTACTTGGCATGTAGGTTTCTCACTTATGGGGGAGGGGAATGTAAATACTGTAGTATTTACTATAATATTCTACAACATTCTATAGTAAGTACTACACAAGATTGAGAGATACTATAGTGTGTAGTATAGTATCCTACAGTGTACTATGGTTTACTATAGAATTATATAGTAAGTACTGCAGTATTCTATAGTAAACTGTATTATTTTTCATGTGGGTCTAGTTAGTAGAGAGAGGTTTAAGTTTGGCTACCACTCCTCTCTGGGTGTAAGAGGTTACATTCACCCTCACTATAAAAGTGTATTAATACAATCCTGTATTTAAAAATAATACACACAATGTATTTTTGGTCTGTATTTCCTGAAACTAGCCAATACAGTAGTCTTTAGGTGTTGTTGTCACTGAATTGCAGGGTTTGTCCACATGATGGTGCCATCATCCATAGAATTAGAATGTGTAGATAAGACACTTGTGGAACTGGATGTACCATTTCTAAGTGCTCCTTCCCACATACAGTAGTTTCTCAAATGGCTTAAAGAACAGTCTGTCCACAATTTCAGAGATTCATTTTGGGGCTGCTTCATCCACAGTAGTAGAGGTACTAGAACTAGTCTTACAAAAGGTATAGTACAAGTAGCACTGTAGGTTTGAGGGTGCATCAGCCACACTGTCAGCAGAAATGTTTGGGGATGCAGTGCAGGGAGCGGCAGGGCTCTAGATTTTCCCAATCTGGCTCTCCCCAAGCTCTGTGGAGGCTTCGAACTGGTCCTTGACCATCCCTATCCTCTGCAGCAGGGCCTGCAAGTCAGGGCGTCCCAGGTGGGACAGGGGTAGTTCTCACTGGGGTCAGACCTGGTCAAACAGCAAGGGAGGATCATGGGGCTTCAGGAAGGAGATGTGACAGTCCTGGTCTGAGGTGGTCTCACTGTGGCCTGCACATGGGAGACAGATAACCAGGGAAGGCGGGTCAGAAACAGAGATTTTAGATTTAGGCCAGGTTCCATTTCAGCATCTAGCTGGCCCCTTTGCCTTACTGTTTAGACATTTCCTGTTTTGAAAAGGCTAATTACAAAAGAGCACAGGAATCACATCAGGAGCACAAACAGGAACTTTGGAGTACCCTATTCTGAAGTGTGACTCTCTCTCACACAGACGTGCACAAACACACATACACACACTTACCACATGTGTAGAAGTGGGCTTTGTATTTGCCCAGCCTGAGAGTGAACAGGCTGTACTTCTCACTGGGGTCTGTAGGGTAGAACATCATGGCCTCCCTCAGGAAGATATTGGAAAGTTTAGGAAAACATCACAGATAATCATCAAACAATCTTGTAAGTATGATCGTTTGTAGTTATTCTGTGCAGATTCATCACTCTCTCCCTTCTAATGAGTCCTACACAGCTTGTGTTGTAGATGGAAACAGGTAATAGCTCCAACCATTCAAAACCTATAACCAAATTTGTAGGAAGAAAACTATTTCAAGAAGCGCTAGAAACTGCTTTTACCGCTCTGTTTGTCCAAGCCGCTAATAAGGTTACTCACGTAACCACGGTTCTATAAACTAAGCGGCGCATTCAGCTGATTGAGGAAAACAACAACAAAAATTATTGCCACGAGCCACCAATTAAGTCGAACAGAGACACACAATGACTATACCCGGTTTAAGAACACATTATGCAATGTACTCATCTTCTCTTCTTCAGCCCAAATGGCATTGAGCTAAACTCTGAGTGTGAATAATGTCTCATAGGTGACTCCTGGAAAAGGTAGTTCAAATTAAATGAAGTTCCAAATCTAGTTTAAATGTGAGGGGGGGGGGTGGACATACACATCAACTCAGGCCTGGATGAGGAAAGCGAGGTTCACCAAAGGTAAAATGTGAAAGGCTCTAAGTCCTCTTAGGCTCTTAGTCCTTTCACATTTGTTTTAAAACCAGTAGTAAACCCAGGAACACACATGGTATGACACTAAACTATTACATAATATCCGTACACGCTACTATTAAACTACACTGACACACCATCTCACACACAGTGACATAGCTCCTACCCGTTATCAGCAGTGAACAGTATGAGTCTTGTTGAGGACTCCAGTCTGTTCCAGAGCTGACAGCAGGTTCCCTAATGTAGAGTCAAACTCCAGTAGAGCATCACCAAAAGGACCCCTATGCGACCACCCTGCCGCTGCTAGGCCTGCATAATGGGGGTAGTGGGTGTGCTAGAGGGATGACAGGAATGAGGGGGAAAGACAGAGTCTGTTCACCTGGAAAATTGTTGGAGGTACACACAGTACCTTTGAACTCTAAGTGATTGTTAGCTTCTCACATGGGAGAGGTAGTGGAGAAAGAAGAGATGCTTACATGGGAGGGGTAGTAGAGGAAGAAGCGTTGTTTCTTCCTGGCAGACTGGGTGATGAAGTCTGTCGCAAAGTTGCTCTAAGCCCTCTCGAGATCCAAGAAGTCCTCAGGCTACTGCTTGATGACATCATTGCGCATCAGTGGGATGGTAACGCCCTGTCAGCAAAGACGCCCTAATGTGAAAAGTCAACCATAATTGTATTTATTGAAAACAATGATGGGTAAAAACATTTTACTTCGATCACCCTTTGACAGTATCCCTTTTGATTTAAACAAAATTATATATTTGTAATAAAACGTTTTTTTTTATAAAGAAATTATTAAATAGTTTGACAACCCTGTTTATAAGCTTTTAAATCAAACTCAATATTTACCTTTTCCATTGATGAAGATTGATGTCTCATGGTATAGTGGGGTATGCAAAATAGGTTAACTTTGAGCACCTTTATCTCTTAAATGTCTTGCTATTCAGGTCCAAAAAGTCACTTTCTGAGCACTTCTACAATGGGAAAATATGTACAGTATGTGAGGTTTTGTTCAAATCAAAAGGGGTGCTGTCAAAAAGAGATTGAATTCCAATAGATTTACCCTGATACAAATGGATGATGAACACAAAACAGATGTTGTGCACTGTGTCTATGATCACATTTTACACTGAATTCAGAAAACTGTGGGAGGATCTAGTTGGAGTGACTGAGTAAGAATACCACCACCATGGATCTAGCCACTGGCAGCTATGTGACCAATGGGCTATGATAATGACTAATTGTCCATGGGCCAGCAGTCAAATTTGACATATTTGTCCATTTTGGGGTGGCAAAGTATAATGATGATTTTCCATTAAGGTTTATGTCTGTGGGTTATATTTTGGTATGATACCCACATATTGGAGGAGCTAATTGTGGGTATCACTGCATTATATCAACAGACATTTGCATATCATTGCTTTGTGGATGACACTCAACTATTTTTCTCCTTCCCTCTTCTGACACACAGGTGGCTTCATGTGGACTTCTGTTTCGCTCCTGAGTGAAAAGGCATGAGAGAAAAGGCAGTAGATAGCTTCAACTGGATGCTGTCTCTCGATAGAAGTGGTGCAGGACAGGGCCTGAAGAAAAATATATTGAGAAAAATGTTACCCCAAAAATATGTTCAAGTTATTTAAATCTTAATAGGCAGGAAAACATTTACTGAGGTCACTGATGTGAACTCTCTAGTTGTTTTATATTTATAGGCCTACCTTTTTACTTTAGTAACGGTGTGCATGCATTGCACTGTCTTCCTGGCCTCTGCCCACCCGCCTGTCCAAAGTGATTTTCTGTCTGAGCACTCACACCCCCTTGTGGCTGTGTTCGAGGACACAGACTGGAGAGCCCGCCTTGCCTATCTTGCTGTGTTCAGAAAACTGAACAACCTGAATCTAACTCTGTAAAGACACACACACATTCTAAACAGTTATGACAAAGTGTGTGGATTCATGAAGAAGATCAAACTGGGAGAGGAAATGTGAAGATGGGTTATAAATTGTTTCCAGCAGCGTGACACCTACCATTCTTCAGGTGATGTTGACAGATCTCCTATGGTGCAAATAGTAAGCTCACATTTATCCAAACTCTACAGTGAGTTCAACTCCTACTTAAATATATCCTAACCTCTTGAAGCCCGGGAGCACTATTTTTATGTTTGGAAAAATAACGATCCCAAAGTAAATGGCCTATTTCTCAGGACCAGATGCTAGAATATGCATATAATTGTCAGATTAGGATAGAAAACACTTGTTTCCAAAACTGTCAAAATATTGTCTGTGAGTATAACAGAACTGATATTGCAGGCGAAACCCTGAGGAAAATCCAATCAGGAAGTGCATCTTATTTTGAAACCCTTCTGTTCCTATGCATGCCTATCCTCCATTTAAAGGGATATCAACCAGATTCCTTTTCCTCTGGCTTCCCTAAGGTGTCAACAGTCTTTAGACATAGTGTCAGGCTTTTAGTTTTAAAAATGAGCGTGAAAGATCACATTGCATAAGTGGATAGGTGGGGGCTCTCAGAGTGAGTTTTTGTGCTACAGAGTAAAGCCGCCATTGTTCCTCCCGCTGTTATTGAAAAATCTACACATTCGGTTGATATATTATTGAATATATATTTTAAAAACTACCTGAGGAATGATTATAAAAAACGTTTGACATGTTTCTGTGGACATTATGAAGACTATTTGGAATTTCCGTCTGCTTTGTCGTGGCCGCTCTTTCCTGTGGATTTGTGAACATAACTCGACAAACGTCTGTATTTTGGGTATAAAAATAATCTTTATGGAACAAAAGGAACATTTGTTGTGTAACTGGTCGTCTCGTGAGTGAAAACATCCAAAGATCATCAAAGGTAAATTTGATTGCTTTTCTGATTTTCGTGACCAAGCTTCCTGATGCTAAGTGTTCATAATGCTATGCTAGGCTATCGATAAACTTACACAAACGCTTGGATTGCTTTCGCTGTAAAGCATAATTTAAACATCTGAGACGACAGGTGGATTAACAAAATGCTAAACTGTGTTTTGCAATATTGCACTTGTGATTTCATGAATGTTAATATTTTTTAGTAATATTATTTGACTGTTGCGCTATGCTATTCAGCGGTTGCTGACGAAAATGATCCCACGACAGGGATGGGTAGCGTCAAGATTAAGATATGTTTTTTTTGGTGTGACAGAATGAGAAGACACTAGGGAATATTTCTTAAATGTCTGCAGAATTAAAATATAACTAAAACGAAATATGAATGAAGTTCTCTACTTCAACATTATTGTGGTTTGATGTACACTCAGTCGTCAGTTTATTAGGTATACCACCCTGTTGTCTCCTAGAATAGTGCAACAAACAGAAAACATCCAGTCAGCGGCAGTCCTGAAAAAATGGCAACAATTGTGCAAGCTAACAGGCAGGCAGCAACAGAATGTTGTGACGTGACTTTTGACTGTTATTTATTTAATCCACTAACTATATTTAATTGTTTCCCAATTAAATTAATCATGTACCAATTAACTCATTAGTAATTTGGGGCACCACGGAAGAAGTTGTTTAACAAGTTACCATCTCCTGAATTAAACTCTAGAAGATCAGTCTCATTCTGAACAGTCGTAACCTTTTTGGATCCACAAGAACCCCAACCTTTTCTCATCATTCAGTACATCACAAATGTATTGAACTATTTATTTACTAACTAACTAAATAATAACACAGAATACACATACACACTTACATGAGACATAAGTCCCTAGTGGACTGACAAGATATGACGGCTTATTACACAGAGATGGAGAAAGGTGTCGGGAAAATAGAGAGATTGACATTTATTGTGAACCCATTCTAGGACTGTCTTCACATTAATCATATACCTTGTACACGAACTGCTGCCCGTTTTGGAAGCAATTAATGTATTTACATGTTTGAATGCCGTCGTTTGCCTTCTATCTCTGTTGAAACCAAACCTTCTTGAACCTCTTTTACACAGACAGCTGCAGCCTGTTCATGTTCGGGTATAGTCTGGTGAGTTTATCTTCTTCACCTCATGTTGTTTCAACCATTTCCTACATGTAGCTAACGCTCCACATTTCTTGGTCTGGTCGGTGAAGTTATCTACCCATCTAGTGTTGAGGTTGAGAGTTTCAGAGTTTCTAACCATTTCAACCTGTGGACAATGATCTCACATCTTCTGGATTGACATGTTAATTCTAACCCAGTCCTTTTAAGCACTCTGGTCGAATAGGGCGGTTCCATCACGCTGACAAGCTCTGACCTCATTTGGGGTGTGGCTAGTTACTGTGCAAGCTATTCTCAGAAACAATTATCTTATTATAAAACTAAAATAACAATCCTATCTTAACAAAAATAGTTTCATAATTGTTAGTATCACATAGACAACGTTTTGGATGGAAACTTGACATAAACAGTTTCAGTATTTTTGTTATACCATTTCTATATTATTTCTAAAGATATCACAATGAAGACATTCGTTTTCTACATCTCCCAACTGACAATTTCCCACATTCGGATGTTAGAAATATTGTTCCAAAGTTCACTTTTTGAACATTTGTGTTTTTGGACTGGCAATAGTCTCTCTAGACAAAATACATTCCAAGTCAATACTAAAGGGTCGAGAGAGAAAGCTCCCCCTCAAAATAATTATAGCAGGGTGTGAAGGTACCCATTCAGCAGCTCCCCCTCTCCATTCTGTGGGAGAGTGAGAGAGGCCTGGTTTTGTCAACCCCCCATCAGTCTGATCTGCCCATTTTGATCCTTACAGGACAGTCATGACAAGACAAATAACAGCACAGTACAACAGTGGTGTGCAGAACGGCATCTCGGAGCGCACAACTCATCCGTCCTGGGCTATTGCAGCAGACGACCACACGGGTTCCATTCCTGTCAGCTAAAAACAAGAAGAAGCGGTTCTAGTGGGCACGTGGTCACCAACACTGGACAATTGAGGAGTGGAAAAACACAACAGTCCAACGAGTCACGGTTCCTTTTGCATCATGGATTTGTGTAAGCAGCATGAGTCCATGGCCCCATCCTGCCTGGTGTCAACGGTACAGGTTGGTGGGGGTGGAATAATGATGTGTGGAATGTTTTCCTGGCACATCTACAGTCCCTTGATACCAGTTGACCAACACCGTGTAGAATCCATGCCCTGATGAATTCAGGCTGTTCTGGAGGCCAAGTATCCGACCCGATACTAGATGGGTGTATTTCTAATACCTTTTAAGACTTTTTCAGTCAGATGTTTTCTAAGATCCCCTTTCCATCTGTTTGACTTGAAATCAAAGCCTGTGCTTATTCCTACTTTTTAGGATGGAAAGGGGCTGAAAAAATGTCTATAGATATGCCTTAATTTAAAAAAAGATATCGGCTTATCTTTCATTGGACACCAAATTTGATGTGCTCCTATGAAGTTTGCATTTTAATGCTCATTGGGCTTTTTACATGAAAAATCCCCTTGATAATGAGTGCACCAAACTTTACATAGGCCTAAAGTATAAACAAAGATTTAATCACATATGTCTGCCAACCAGCTCCATTGGTTTTAATTGGATTGGTCTGACATTGCCACAACTCTTTCAATAATAGCATAACAAAAAATATTATAGCTATGCAGATAAAGATAAAGTTAGAGGCATAAATATAGTATCCCCCCATTAATGCTAACCTCCCCTGTATTGATAATGGTGGGAGATTAGCATGTTTTGGGGGTATGATCTTTGTGCATCTGTAACTTTCGCACTCATCATTATTCAAGATTCATTCATGATTATCTGTAATCATGGTAGCATCCACATTAATGTAGAAGTGTTAACAAACATATTTTACCAAAATGACACAATACATAAATTTACCATTAATTTCTCAAAACCAAAATGCTGGAGTATGGAGCCAAATGTAAAGTTTTAGCTTTACCCCAGCTAACAACAAATGTTCCCACAACTTTAGAGAATGTTCCCTTAGGGGTCTCTTTAGGTCATTACCTAAAGTGTTCATAGGAAAGTTCCAGTGATGAGTAAGGACTGTGAACTGGTCATAAACCTCCAGGGGCCGATGACAGAATGTCCTATATTTTAAATGTTCTTGGACACAGTAATGTTCTTGCAATGTCCCATGAAACATGTCTAAAATATTAATATCTTACATTCTGAGAACATGGTAACTACTTTCTGAGAAGTTATGTTTGACATTAAGGGTGTTTTCTCTGGAGTAAAAAAAACCTAATAACACTGTTCTCATTGTATTCACATGGTCCTTGCCTTTGAATGACGACTCGACTCTTTTGCCAGTTCACTTCGCCTATTTTGTGGACTGAGTCCTCTTTGCATTCACATTGCTATGTTTAGAAACAGCACCTTTTTCAAACATTCACTCAATGCATTT
Source organism: Oncorhynchus masou masou (assembly GCF_036934945.1). NCBI lineage: Eukaryota > Metazoa > Chordata > Actinopteri > Salmoniformes > Salmonidae > Oncorhynchus > Oncorhynchus masou. The sequence goes on along the minus strand of NC_088242.1, from coordinate 67,872,303 downwards.
TGGGTTTAGTGTGCAGGACAGCCATTCCATCAGAATGTGTTATCGGACAGCTAGATATACCTACAGTTGAAGTCGGAGGTTTACATACACCTTAGCCAAATACATTTAAACTCAGTTTCAGTTTGTGGGCAGAACTGAAAAAGCATGTGCGAGCAAAGAGGCCTACAAACCTGATTCAGTTACACCAGCTCTGTCAGGAGGAATGGGACAAAATTCACCTAATTTTTTGTGGTAAGCTTGTGGAAGGCTACCCAAAAAGTTTCACGCAAGTTCAACAATTTAAAAGCAGTGCTACCAAATACTAGTGTATGTATGTAAACTTCTGACCCACTGGGAATATGATGAAAGAAATAAAAGCTGAAATATATAATTCTCTCCTATTATTCTGACATTTCACATTCTTAAAATACAGTGGTGGTCCTAACTGACCTAAGACAGGGAATTTTTACTAGGATTAAGTGTCAGGAATTGTGAAAAACTGAGTTCAAATGTATTTGGCTACGGTGTATGTAAACTTCTGACTTCAACTGTACTTATATTTTGAAAGCTAATAGATAGCCTTTAGTTAAACGATAAGACATAATTGTAATCAGAAGATACTATTAACATGTAAATATTATTGGTAACAGAATAAATGGCAAAAGAATGACTGCAGATTTAATAATGCTATAATTGAATAGTGTACACCCAATGTAGGATACTGCCCCTTTGATTTTGTACCCTATGTTGTGATTCTCACCAAGTACACTATACAGTGTATTCGGAAAGTTTTCAGGCCCCTCAACTTTTTCCACATTTTGTTACATTAGAGCCTTATTCTAAAATTTATTACATCATTTTTTCTCCTCATCAATCTACATATAATACCCCATAATGACAAAGCAAACACTGATTTTTGAAATTTTTGCAAATGTATTACAAATAAAAAACAGATATCATATTTACATAAGTATTCAGACCCTTTACTCAGTACTTTGTCGAAGCACCTTTGGCAGAGATTACAGCATTGAGTCTTCTTGGGTATGATGCTACACGATTGGCACACCCATATTTGGGAAGTTTCTCACATTCTTCTCTGCAGATCCTCTCAAGCTCTGTCAGGTTGGATGGGTAGCGTTGCTGCACAGCAATTTTCAAGTTCCTCCAGAGATGTTAGATCGGGTTCAAGTCCGGGCTCTGGCTGGGCTACCCAAAGCCACTCCTGCATTGGCTATGTGGTTAGGGTTGTTGTCCTGTTGGAAGGTGAACCTTCACCTTAGTCTGAGGTTCTGAGTGATCTGGAGCATGTTTTCATCAAGGATCTCACTGCACTTTGCTACGTTTATCTTTCCCTCCATCCTGATTAGTCTTCCAGTCCTTGCCGCTGAAAAACATCCCCACTGCATGATGCTGCCACCGCCATGCTTTTCACTGTAACGGTCGTGCCAGGTTTCCTCCAGACGTGACGCTTGAAATTCAGGCCAAAGAGTTCCATCTTGGTTTCATCAGACCAGAGAATCTTGTTACTCATGGGCTGAGAGTCCTTTAGGTGCCTTTTCGCAAACTCCAAGTGGGTTGACATGTGCCTTTTACTAAGGAGTGGCTTCTGTCTGGCCACTCTATCATAAAGGCCTAATTGGTGGAGTGCTGCAGAGATGGTTGTCCTTCTGAAAGGTTCTCCCACCTCCACAGAGGAACTCTGGTGCTCTGTCAGAGTGATCATCGGGTTCTTGGTCACCTCCCTGATGAAGGCCCTTCTCCCCTGATTGCTCAGTTTTGCCTGGTGGCCAGCTGTAGGAAGAGTCTTGGTGGTTCCAATCTTCTTTCATTTAAGAATGATGGTTGCCACTGTGTTATTGGGGATCTTCAATGCTGCAGAAGTATTTTGATACCCTTCCCCAGATCTGTGCCTTGACACAATCCTGTCTCGGAGCTCTACGGACAATCCGTTCGACCTCATGATTTGGGTTTTGCTCTGACATGCACTGTCAACTGTGGGACCTTATGTAGACAGGTGTGTGCCTTTCCAAATCATGTACAATCAATTGAATTTACCACAAGTGGACTCCAATCAAGTTGTAGAAACACCTCAAGCATGATCAATGGAAACAGGATGCACCTGAGCTCAATTTCGAGTCTCAAACAAAGGGCTTATTCTAATAAATTTGCAAACATTTCTAAACACCTGTTTTCACTTTGTGATTATGGGGTGTTGATTTATTTATTTATTGAATCCATTGTAGAATGAGGCTGTAACTAAATGTGGAAAAAGGGGAGGTGTCTGCATACTTTCTGAATGCACTGTACTGTAGGTGGGAGGGCATACAGGCTGTCGCAAATGTATTAATATGCAAGTTTCCTAAATTGGTAATGGAAACACTTCTATCACTACAATTTATTTGAGGGTTTTGCAAAAAAAAGTGTGTGAGGCAATTGAACTTTTGAAATTTTGACAAAAAATGACTGGACAAGTTAATAGAAACAACTATTTTTGCAGGCTATTTGGCCACCAGGATCATAACAACATATGGCCTTCTGCACCAATTGAAGCATGCGCATCGTTTTTGTGATTTCAGCTAACCCGTCTATAGTTCTCTAGGAGAAAAGTAGCCTTATAGTGTTGTTAGGTATAGCCAAACCACTGTCCTCTGCAGCGCCCTTGCGCACACTCTGCGTTGATTCGACCTGACACCCAGTCAATGAACTAAACTGGAAGAGAAATAGATTGCTGATGCAGTGGCCTGCGAGTCACCGGCTGAGAGAAGAGAACGTCAGAGTTGATTTTCTAAAGTAAAGACTAGCCTGAGCCTCAGCACCCACCGGCTTGGTAGTTATTTATTTATCTATTATTTCAGGTCCACGCTTCACTGGCATGGAGAGGGAGGGAGTGTACTACCTGCATTTGAAGCATGTTTGTGTGTGTGTTTGTGTGTATGTGAGAGCGTACACCATCTGTCGCTCTGGATTACTTCCCTATAGTAAAAGGTTGACTGAAGATCTTTTTTATTATTAAAAAAAGTCAGAGACTAAGCAGAGAATAAAGGTATTCTATTCTAATGTATCCTGGCTGTAATATATCCTGCAGGCACAGCTTCTACACTCAGCAGTCTCAGGACAGTGCTGGAAATGCAAGAAATATGCTAAATTGGAAGGATATTAAAGTGAAGTGGGCTGCTGCTGAAAAATTCAAAGAATGTCTTTCTTCAACTGGTCCTTTTCAATTATGCAGGAGTTCCACCTTTGTGTAGCCTACACCATGTCTTAATTAGAGAATGTGTGTGTGCGTCATTGTCAGTTAGCGTGCCTGCTGCCAAGCACTAGTGTTGTGACTTGGGGACTCGTTGCCGTGGCACCAGCTGATAGATTGTTTTGATTTACCATTCACTTTCACTTTTCTCTGCAGGACTGGCCTACATTCAGATCACTCTGTGTGTGCTTGCAATGCATGAGCTTACTCTGGCACAGGAGGGAGGGCGACAGAGAGGCAGAGAATTGGGCTCCTCCATGCTCCTCTGTGTCATTTTACCCACTGCTCTCTGGCCTCCTTTCTCTCTCTCTCCTGTCTTCTCTCGCTCTCTTTGTCCTCTGGTACTTCACTTCCACCTCTAGTCCACTAGCCAGTCCTGATGGATTTTTATGATTTTAAGGGTATGGATGGACAGAGGTAAGTGGGAAGATTTTGCATGCCTGTAATGTTAAATACTATAATGCTGTGGAATATATGGGAAGGGTCTGATAATAGAAGAGGGGAAGGATTAAGACAATGGAAAGGGAGATGAAAGGAAGACCACCTTTCACACTGCTGTGCTGGAGGATAGAGAAGCCTGTTGCATTATGGATCACCTGTGTTGTTACCCCTTTCCTCTCACACTTTCTCCCCCGTCCCCTCTCTCTCTCTCTCACTTGCTCTATATTTCTCTTTCTTTGTGTCTGTGTAGTGAGGTTTAGAGACTCCTAGGGCTCAGGGGATGAAGCCAGACCAACCTGTTATCAGAACCTGTGCAGTGCCTACCTACACACATGCCCACATACCTAAAAGGAGGGGGGCATGCTGCCGTCAGACAGCATCTTTTCTTATGGAATTGCAGGGAGAGAGGTAAGAAGGGGAGGGGGAAAGGGAGCTGCAGAGGTGTAGCACACACCATAACACCCCCAGAACCACTATAAAATGAATCGCGCCATCCAAACTCCCTCAGGACACAGCAGAGAGGAATGAGATGAGAGAGGGACAGAGAAAGATGATCTAGACCGCCTGCAGGGCAACATTCTTCTACCCCCTTTTTCTCACTTTGTCTCTCCATCTCTCACTCTCACCTTCACTCTCACTCACTGGGACTGCAGTAGATGTTTTGTGGTTGTTACAGGAGTGATAATAACAGTGGCAGAGCCCCACCTGTTTTGAGCCCCACATTTTCGGGGGGCTTGCCTGTTTTGCATGTTATTTTGGCATTAATATATCAAACAATATACAATATATATATCATTGAGTTAATAATGCCGTGTACAAACATGGTCTCTTTTAAGTTATCTTGAGTAAGGCAGCTTCAAAATGCAGGTGTTTCAGCCTAGCTCAGTGCTTTCTGTGGTGGTGCGGCAAGCCAGCAGAAAATACGAAGCGTTGCACTATGATTGGCTCAGTGTTCTGTCATTCATGAGGACACTACCTCACCGCCAAGTTTTAGGGTAGACTTAAAAAATTCTAGCACCTTGGGTGCTGCTATAGAGTTACATTATAAGCACCCATCCAAGAAGGCTCAAGGTCAATAGCCACGGATTAAATTACGTCAAATCACGCTATGTGTACTGTAGCTTTGATTGGACTGATCATGTCAACATCATACTTTCAAAATCTTAGCTAGCGGTCATCATCTTGAATCAAGTTTGAAATCTACTGGCAAATCCTTTTTAATCCTTGTCATATTAACCTCTTACATCTATGGGGGCGCTATTTCATTTTTGGATGAAAAACGTTCCCGTTTTAAACAAGATGTTTTGTCACAAAAAGATGCTCGACTATGCATATAATTGATACCATTTGAAAGAAAACACTCTGACGTGTCCAGAAATACCAAGATATTCTCTGTGCGTGCCCTAGAACGTGAGCTTCAGGCAAAACCAAGATGAGATGGCATCCAGGAAATGACAAGGATTTTTGAGGCTCTGTTTTCCATTGTCTCCTTATATGGCTGTGAATGCGAGAGGAGTGAGTCAACCGTTTCTGTCGTTTCCCCAAGGTGTCTGCAGCATTGTGACATATTTGTGGGCAGATCATTGGAAGATTGACCATAAGAGACCACATTTACCAGGTGTCCGCCCGGTGTCCTGCACCGAAATTGGTGCGCAAAAGTCACCTGCCAGTATTTTTCCATGCGATACAGAGAGGAAAGCAAGCTTCCACGAACGATATAGCAATAAAGAGATATGTGAAAAAACACCTTGAGGATTGATTCCAAACAACGTTTGCCATGTTTCGGTCGATATTATGTAGTTAATCCGGAAAAAGTTTTATGTTGTAGGTGACTGAATTTTCGGTTCGTTTCGGTAGCCAGACGCAATGTAGAAAACGGAACGATTTCTCCTACACACAGACGCTTTCAGGAAAAACTGCGCATTTGGTATGTAACTGAGAGTCTCCTCATTGAAAACATCAGAAGCTCTTCAAAGGTAAATGATTTTATTTATTTGGTTATCTGGTTTTTGTGAAAATGTTGCGTGCTAAATGCTACTCAAAATGCTATGCTAGCTTTGCATACTCTTACACAAATTAGTCAATTTCTATGGTTCAAAAGCATATTTTGAAAATCTGAGATGACAGTGTTGTTAAGAAAAGGCTAAGCTTGAGAGCAGACGCATTATTTTCATTTTATTTGCGATTTTCAGAAATCGTTAACGTTGCGTTATGCTAATGAGCCTGAGGCTTTAGTCACAAACCCGTATCCGGGATGGGGAGTTTCAAGAAGTTAAGTTAAATTTTGAAGAGACATTATAGATAAAACGTATTGGTGCTCATCGGCTATTGGACATAAACATTACGCAACAAGTTGGAAATCGCAAATTCAACAATGAGTTGTTTGGAAGGAATAAGTGACAGTGGCTGTGTGGTCCCAAATCTGGGATTAAGGGGCTATTTTCCAAGTTTAAAATTCTAAACATTCAACATTGGCCATGCTGTCAATGAAGCATGATTTGTGCCACGCTCAAATCAATTCTTAACTTCTTCGATATAGGGGCCGCTCTTTTAATTTTTGGATAAAAAAAACGTTCCCGTATTAAACAAGATATTTTGTCATCGAAAAGATGCTCGACTATGCATATAATTGACAGCTTTGGAAAGAAAACACTCTGCCGCTTCCAAAACTGCAAAGATATTGTCTGTGAATGCCCCAGAACTAATGCTGCAGGCGAAACCAAGATGAAATTTCATACAGGAAATGCCCCAGATTTTGAATGCGCTGTGTTCCAATGTCACCTTATATGGCTGTGAATGCGCCAGGAATGAGCCTACACTTTCTGTCGTTTCCCTAAGGTGTCTGCAGCATTGTGACGTATTTGTAGGCATATCATTGGAAGATTGACCATAAGAGACTACATTTACCAGGTGTCCGCTTGGTGTCCTTTGTCGAAATTATTGCACAATCTCCAGCTGCGTCCACTTTTCCATTAGGTTCAGAGGAGAAAGGCAACTGCCACGAATGATTTATCATCGAATAGATTTGTGAAAAACACCTTGAGGGTTGATTCTAAACAACGTTTGCCATGTTTCTGTCGATATTATGGAGTTAATTTTGAAAAAAGTTTGGCGTTGTAATGACTGACTTTTCAGGGGGTTTTTTTCATTTTTTTTTCTTAGCCAAACGTAATGAACAAAACGGAGCGATTTCTCCTACACAAATAATCTTTTTGGAAAAACTAAACATTTGCTATCTAACTGAGAGTCTCCCCATTGAAAACATCCGAAGTTCTTCAAATGTAAATTATTTTATTTTAATGCTTTTCTTGGTTTTGTGAAAATGTTGCCTTCTGAATGCTAGGCTTAATGCTATGCTAGCTATCAATACTCTTACACAAATGCTTGTGTAGCTATGGTTGAAAAGCATATTTTGAAAGTCTGAGGTGACAGTGTTGTTAACAAAAGGCTAAGCTTGTGAGCCAATATATTTATTTCATTTCATATGCGATTTTCATGAATAGTTAACGTTGCGTTATGCTAATGAGCTTGAGGCTATAAATAGGATCCCGGATCCGGGATTGCTCGACGCAAGAAGTTAAGTAGGCCCTAACAGTTTTTCACCGTTATAGGGAAATTAATGTATTGTTTAGTGTTGTGTTGTGTAGTGGCTTTGCTGGAATGCATCCCAGTTTATACATTTTTTCCCCCACCACGATTTACATGCTAAATTCACCACTAGATAATAAGCAAGGGTTCTCTGGATCCCCTCTAATCTATTCTATCCTGCATGGTGCTGTCCTACTCTGCCTAGTATATTATCATGTTGTCCAAGTATATCCCTTTTGGGATAGGGGGCAGCATTTTTACTTTTGGATGAATAGCGTGCTCAGACTGAACTGCCTCCTACTCTGTCCCAGATGCTAATATATGATTATTATTAGTATTGGATAGAAAACACTCAGAAGTTTCTAAAACTCTTTGAATGATGTCTGTGAGTATAACAGAACTCATATGGCAGGCAAAAACCTGAGAAAGAATCCAAACAGGAAGTGAGAAAGCGATTTTCAAAACAGTGCCTCTTGAAATTCCAGTGAGATATGAATGGGGATGCACTTCCTAGCGCTTCCACTAGATGTCACTGTCTTTAGAAACTGGTTTGAGGATTCTACTATAAAGGACGGGCTCATAATAGCTCTTTGAGTGAGTGGTCTGGCAGAGAGCCTCGATCTCATCACGCGCGCTCCCGACAGAGTTTGCTCTCGTTCCAATGCTTTTCTTCAGACAATGAAATTCTCCGGTTGGAACCTTATTGATGATTTATGATAAAAACATCCTAAAAATTGATTGCATACATCATTTGACTTGTTTCTAAGGACTCTAATGGAACTTTTCCAGTTTTTGTCTGGAGGAAGTGCTCACGCCTTATGAAGATGGATTACTGGGCTGAACACGCTAACAACAAGTGGCTAAATGAATGGCTTTATGGAACTTTATGGAACAAATCAGTCATTTATTGTCGAACTGGGATTCCTGGGAGGGCCTTCTGATGAAGATCATCAAAGGTAAGTGAATATTTATAGTGTTTTTTCTAGCTTCTGTTGATGCCAAAATGACAGATATTCCTTTGGCTGTTTTGGGTTCTGAGCACCGTTCTCAGATTATGCTTTTTCCGTAATTGACAAAACAAATCTGACACAGCGGTTGTATTAAGGATAAGTCTATCTTTAATTCTGTGAATAACACTTGCATCTTTTATTAATGTTTATTATGAGTATTTCTGCAAAATCACTGGATGTTTTGGAATCAAAACATTACTGCGCGTAACACGCCAATGTACACTGAGAGTTTTGGATATAACTATGCACATTATCGAACAAAACATACATGTATTGTGTAACATGATGTCCTATGAGTGTCATCTGATGAAGATCATCAAAGGTTAATGATTCATTTTATCTATATTTCTGCTTTTTGTGACTCCTATGTCTGGCTGGAAAATGGCTGTGTGTGTTTTTGTGACTTGACTCTGACCTAACATAATCATATGTTGTGCTTTAGCTGTAAAACATTTTTTAAATCGGAAACAATGGGTAGATTAACAAGATGTTTATCTTTCATTTGCTGTATTGGACTTGTTAATGTGTGAAAGTTACATATTTCCCAAAAATATTTTTGAATTTGCGCGCTGCCTTTTCAGTGGAACGTTGTTCCGCTAGCGGAACCCCTGCCCTAGAAAGGATATTCTCGTGTTGTCCAAGAATATTGTCATGTTGTCCCAGTGTATCCAAGACAGTCAGTTTAGTCCCTCCTCTCACACTCTCACTCTCTCTCTATTTCTCACTGTGGGACTGCAGAAGAAGTTGTGTTTTTTTATTATACCTTACAGTGCCAGTGCTCTTATTCTCATGTCATCCCAGTGCTACCAAGTCCTCAGTCAGTGTATAGGACAGAGCTGATAATAGCTGTCTGTATATAATACATAAATATACAGATATGCAGTACTGGAGGAACAGGGGTGAGACTGAGCTAGTTACAGACTGTTTCTCAAGTGGGCAGTAGATGGAGCCACCTGATCAAACCAGAGTGCTATGCCTAGCAAGCCATATCATACTGATGATCATTTCTGCTTTCCTTTCAGCACCACTGCTTGAAATGGACATGACAAGTGCTGTCCATGGACCTGACTGTTCCAGCACCACTCCTAAAAAAATCAATAGAGATCCTATATTTTATGTAATTATATGATTAAATATGTTGCTCATAAATACAGCCTTTAAGATTCTACTTCAACCAAATAAAAGGTTCCAGTCAGATTACTGTTAGCAAACATTGTCCTGAACTGTCCAATGAAATTACTGTTATCAAACATTGTCCTTATTTAATCAGATTACTGTTAGCAAAAATTGTCAGTGAAGTTCACATGCAAGACTATTTGTGAGCGGTAATTTGATTGGATGTGGGGACCCTAAAAAAATCCCTACATGGGTGTCACACCCTGATCCGTTTCCCCTGTCTTTGTGATTGTCTCCACCCCCCTCCAGGTGTCGCCTATCTTCCCATCCTGTCATGCCTATTGCTCCTGTTTTCTGTTTTTCCCGGTTTTGACCTTTTCTGCCCGCCCTGACCCTGACCCTGAGCTTGCCTGCCATCCTGTACCTTTACCCCACTACTCTAGATCATCGACCCCTGCCTACCTTGACCTGTCGTTTGCCTGCCTCTGTTTCTGTAAAAAACATTGTTACTTCGACACAGTCTGTTTTTGGACCTTACATTTATACCTGATACATGCGTATACAGTTGAAGTCGGAAGTTTACCAACACATAGATTGGAGTCATTAAAACATATTTTTCAACCACTCCACAGATTTCTTTTGAACGATCTATAGTTTTGGCAAGTAGGTTATGACATCTAGTTTGTTCATGACACAAGTCATTTTTCCAACAATTGTTTACAGACAGATTATTTCACAGTATCACAATTCCAGTGGGTCAGAAGTTTACATACACTAAGTTGACTGTGCCTTTAAACAGCTTGGAAAATTCCAGAAAATGTTGTCATGGCTTTAGAAGCTTCTGATAGGCTACTTGACATCATTTGAGACAATTGGAGGTGTACATGTGGATGTATTTCAAGGTCTACCTTCAAACTCAGTGCCTCTTTGCTTGACATCATGGGAAAATCAAAAGAAATCAGCCAATACCCCAGAAAAGAGTTGTAGACCTCCACAAGTCTGGTTTTTCCTTGGGAGCAAATTTAAAACACCTGAAGGTACCACATTCATCTGTACAAACAATAGTACTTAAGTAAAAGCACCATGTGACCACACAGCCATTAAATATCATACTTTTTGGAGAAATGTCCTTTGGTCTGATAGAACTGTTTGGCCATAATGACCATCGTTATGTTTGGAGGAAAAGGGGTTTTTGAAAGCCGAAGAACACCATCCCAACCATGAAGTACTGGGGTGGCAGCATCATGTTGTGGGTGTGCTTTGTTGCAGGAGGGACTGATGCACTTCTTGACATCATGAGGATGTAAAATGATGTGGAAATATTGAAGCAACATCTCAAGACATCAGTTAAAGCTTGGTCACAAATGGGTCTTCCAAATGGACAATGACCCCAAGCATACTTCCACAATGGCTTAAGGACAACAGAGTCAAGGTATTGGAGTGGCCATCAGAAAGCCTTGACCTCAATCACGAATCTCGCCGTGTCACGAATCTCGCCGAAGATGGTGCCTCTTCCTGTTCGGGCAGCGCTCGGCGGTCGTCGTCGCCAGCCTATTAGCTGTCATTGATTCCCTTTCCATTTGTTTCTGGGTTTAATTGGGTACACCTGTTTTGAGTTAGGTTTTGTTTGTAGGCTATTTAAGGGCACTAGGCCGGCTGGGTATTTGTGCGGGCTTGTTTCCTGTTATCAATATATGAGTGTTATTAGTATTTTTCCGGACAGTTTTTAGTCCAGTGTATTTTTGGGATGGGTTGTTTCATGCTCCCTGGTGTTTTGCATGTCGTGGAATCACAGTCTATGGAATAAAATATCCACATACTGAATAGCCTGCTCTCTGCGCTTGACTCCTCCACTCACCATCATTAGAAGTTGTAACAGAAGCCCGCACCACCGAAATGGAGTCAGCAGGAGCAGCGACCACCCCTCAACTATGAGGATCCATCACCATATGTTCCATCGGATCGGTACAGCGATGGACCAGATGATGGAGAGGATGGAGGGATGGGAAATGACAAGTGGTCCATGGACCTGACTGTTCCAGCTCCCCCTACAAAAACTCCACCTACCTCGTCCTCTGGGTCCAGCTGATTGCGTAATTATATGATTAAATATGGCTCAGTACGATGGAGCGGCGGCTGGGTGCCAGGGATTTTTGCACCAGCTCGAGCTCTTCCTGGCTACCAAACATTGGCTCCCTCGGGTGAGGAACTGTCCAGCCTCCTCGTCTCCTGTTTATTGGACTGGGCCAAACGCTGTCTGGAACAGTTTCGGTCGGGATAATTGTCCTGAGTTCACCCGCCGTTTTCGAGCTGTGTTCGACCACCCACCAGAGGGCAAAGCGGCGGGTGAACGACTGTTCCACCTCATACAGGAGACGAGGAGTGCGCAGGACTTCGCGCTGGAGTTCAGGACCCTAGCTGCTGGTGCTGGGTGGAATGACAGGGCCCTGATGGACCATTACCGGTGCAGTCTCCGGGAGGACGTCCGCCGGGAGCTAGCTTGCCGGGACACTACTCTCTCCCTGGATGAACTGATAGACATGTCGATTCGATTGGACAACCTGCTAGCTGCCAGCGGGCGTTCAGAAGGGGTCCTGTTAATTCCACCCTCCAGCCCTACCGCTCCCACTCCGATGGAGTTGGGAGGAGCTGCATCTAGGGAGACCAGAGGAGGAGGCTCCTCCTGCGCCTATTGTGGACGGAGAGGACACACTTCGGACCGGTGCTGGAGGAGTTCCTCTGGAAGTCGAGCTGGTCAGCGGAACACTCCTCGGCCACCCCAGGTGAGCAGGCACCACACTCACCCAGAGCTCCCTGTTGGTCACCTTGTGTTTTTTGCCTCTCTTCAGCATAAGGCGCTAGTCGATTCAGGCGCATTGGGAGTTTTATGGATCAGTCTGTTTTTGGAGTTGGGTTTAAACAGATAGACCCACCTGTCCCCGTGCACTCCTTAGATAGCCGACCATTAGGGTCAGGGCTGGTCAGGGAGGCCACGATTCCGCTGGACATGGTGACACATAGGGATTGAGTCATTAAAACCTTATTCATTCACCTGGGTTTCCAGTGGTGTTGGGGGTTCCTCAACCACTGATGAACAATCTATGGCTTTCACAATCCCCTCATTTCCTGGAAACAGGGGCTCTTTGGTCCAGGAATTGGGTAGGTGTATAGGAGTTTCCATCGGTGCCACGACGGTGGAGAGTCCAGACCAGGTTTCCACTGTGGGAATATGCCGATTTGGCTAATCGCTTTTAATAAAAAAACTACCAAATTGACTGGGATTGCGTTTAAACAGGAGAACGCTGCACTTCCCGGAGTCATGTGTAACTGTCACAGGAGGAGACGTTGTCATGGAGACATATGTCACGAAGCTCTGAGACAGTTGTATATTCGGCCCTTGTCACCCGTTTGAGTTTCTTTTTTTGTGAGGAAAAAGGAGTACATCCGTGCATGATTATCGAGGTCTCAACTCGATCACAGTGGGTTTTAGTTCTCCGCTACCTCTCATCGCTACAGCGGTGGAATCATTCCACAGAGCGCGTTTCTTCAAAAACTGGACCTCAGGAGCCTATTTGCGTATTCGGGGAGGAGATCATGGAAAACAGTGTTTAGTAAATCAGGCCACCATGAGTACCTCGTCATGCCGTATGGGTTGAAAAATGCTCCAGCCGTCTTCCAATCCTTCGTAGATGAGATTCTCAGGGACTTGCATGGGCAGGGTCTATATTGATCTTGATTTATTCTGCCACACGCGCCACGCATGTCTCCCTGGTGCGCAAGGTTCTTGGGCGATTGGAGCATAAAACACAAGGCTGAGAAATGTGTGTTCTGTTTCCTTCCAGGGTTATCGCATTTCCAGCATGGAGTGTGACCACACGTTAGCCATTACTATCACGGTAAAGGAGGTGCAGCGGTTTTGGTTTGCCACTGAGATTTATCCGGGGTTTTGGCCATGGCGGAGCCCATTACCTCACTGAAGGGGGGACCAGTGCGTCTGCGGTGGTTGGCAGAAGTTGATCCCAACCAGTTGAAGGCGCTGTTCACTGGGTGTTGGCAGCATCATGTTCGTAGTGGAGTGTGGATGCGTCCGAGGCTGGGGTTGGAGCCGTGCTGTCTCAGCGCTCGGGCCCGCCACTGATGCCCTGCGCTTTCTTTTCTAAGAGGCTGGTTCCGGCTGAGCGGGACTATGATGTGGGGGACCGGGAGTTACTAGCTATGGTAAAGGCCCTGAAGGTGTGGAGACACTGGCTAGAGGGGGTTAAACACCCTTTCCTCATCTGGACTGACCACCGCAATCTGGAGTATATTCGAGCAGCGAGGGGACTGAATCCGCGTCAGGCTAGGTGGGCCATGTTCTTTACACGCTTTAGATTTACGATTTCTTATAGACCAGGTTCCCTTAACACTAAGGCCGACGCGCTGTCCCATCTCTATGACACCGAGGACTGGTCCATGGAACCCACTCCCATCCTTTCAGCCTTCTCGGCTGGTGGCCCCGGTGGTATGGGAGGTGGACGCGGACATCGAGCGGGCGTTGAGGGTTGAACCTGCGCCTACACAGTGTCCGACCGGTCGTAGGTACGTGCCGCTTGGTGTCCGTGATAAATTGATTCGGTGGGCTCACACACTACCGTCTTCGGGTCATCCGGGGATTGATAGGACAGTGCGGGGTCTTAGGGGGAAATACTGGTGGCCCACCTTAGCTAAGGATGTGAAGCTCTATGTCTCTTCCTGTTTGGTATGCGCTCAGATTAAGGCTCCTAGGCATCTGCCTAGAGGGAAGTTACAACCCCTCCCGGTTCCACAACGGCCATGGTCCGATCTCTCGGTAGATTTCCTTACTGATCTTCCCCCATCCCCGGGGAACACTACCGTTCTGGTCGTTGTGGATCGGTTCTCTAAGTCCTGCCGTCTTCTCCCATTGCCTGGTCTCCCTACGGCCCTACAGACTGCAGAGGCTCTATTTACCCACGTCTTCCGACACTGTGGGGTTCCAGAGGACATCGTATCTGATCGGGGTCCCCAGTTCACGTCCCGGGTTTGGAAGGCGTTTATGGAGCGTCTGGGGATCTCGGTCAGCCTTACCTCTGGTTATCACCCCAAAAGTAATGGGCAGGTGGAGAGAGTAAACCAGGAAGTGGGTAGGTTTCTGAGGTCATATTGCCATTACCGGCCAGGAGAATGGGCGAGGTACGTCCCGTGGGCAGAGTTGGCCCAGAACTCACTTCGCCATTCATCCACAAATATGTCGCCATTCGAATGCGTACTGGGCTACCAGCCGGGCCTAGCTCCATGGCATCAGAGTCAGACCGAAGCTCCTATGGTGGAGGAGCGGGTACAGCGCCTCAGAGAGACCTGGTGGACACTCCAGGATTCTCTCAGGCAGGCCAGTGAATGGCAGAAGAGAGACGCTGACCGCCACCGCAGTGAGGCCCCGGTGTTCACACCAGGGGACAGGGTCTGGCTCTCGACCCGAAACCTGCCCCTCCGCCTGCCCTGACGGAAGCTGGGGCCGCAGTTTGTGGGGCCATTTAAAGTCCTGAGGAGGATAAACAAAGTGTGTTATAGATTGCAACTTCCCTCTTACTATCGCATTAACCCCTCGTTTCATGTGTCTCTCCTCAGGCCGGTGGTAGCTGGTCCCCTACAAGACGGTGAGGTACCGGAGGTCCCTCCACCCCCTCTGGACATCGAGGGGACCCCGGCATACACAGTACGAGCGATTTTGGACTCGAGACGCCGGGTGAGGGGCCTGCAGTACCTCGTGGACTGGGAGGGGTACAGTCCGGAGGAGAAGTGCTGGGTACCGGGGAGGGACATTTTAGATCCTTCCCTCTTGATGGATTTCCACCGCCTCCACCCGGATCGCCCCGCGCCTCGTCCTCCGGGTCGTCCTCGAGGCCGGGGTCAGCGCGCTGCGGGAACCGCGCGTCAGGGGGGGGTACTGTCACGAATCTCGCCGAAGATGATGCCTTTTCCTGTTCAGGCAGCGCTCGGCGGTCGTCGTCGCCGGCCTATTAGCTGCCATCGATTCCCTTTCCGTTTGTTTCTGTTTATGGGTTTAATTGGGTACACCTGTTTTGAGTTAGGTTTTGTTTGTAGGCTATTTAAGGGCACTGGGCCCGCTGGGTATTTGTGCGGGCTTGTTTCCTGTTATCAATGTATGAGTGTTATCAGTATTTTTCCGGACAGTTTTTAGTCCGGTGTATTTTTGGGATGGGTCGTTTCATGGGCCCTGGTGTTTTGCATGTCGTGGAATCACAGTCTATGGAATAAAATATCCACATACGGAATTACCTGCTCTCTGCGCTTGACTCCTCCACTCACCATCATTAGAAGTTGTAACAGTGGGCAGAACTGAAAAAGCGTGTGTGAGCAAGGAGGCATACAAACCTGACTCAGTTACACCAGCTCTGTCAGGAGGAATGGGCCTAAATTCACCCAATTTATTGTGGGAAGCTTGTGGAAGGCTACCCGAAACGTTTGACCCAAGATAAACAATTTAAAGGCAAAGCTACCAAATACTTGTCACGCCCTGACCATAGAGAGATTTTTTTCTCTGTTGGTTAGGTCGGGGTGTGACTAGGGTGGGTTATCTAGGTTATTTATACATCTATTTTGGCCAGGTATGGTTCCCAATCAGAGGCAGCTGTTTATCATTGTCTCTGATTGGGGATCATATTTAGGCAGCCATTTCCCATTTGTGTTTCGTGGGATCTTGACTATGGATAGTTGCCTGTTAGCACTATTGTTAGCTTCACGGTCTGTTGAGATTTATTGTTTTGTTTTGCTGTGAGTTTCACTTAGAAATAAAAAGATATGCAACCCAGATCACGCTGAGCTTTCGTCCAATCATTATTATGAACGTGACAATACTAATTGGGTGTATGTAAACTTCTGACCCACTGGGAATGTGATGAAAGAAATAAAAGCTGAAATAAATAATTTTCTCTACTACTATTCTGACATTTCACATTCTTACAATAATGTGGTGATCCTAACTGACCTAAAATTTTTACAAGGATTAAATGTCAGGAATGATGAAAAACTGAGTTCAAATATATTTGGCTAAGGTGTATGTAAACTTCTGACTTCAACTGTATATCTGATCAAATGAATTGTCCTTTTATAAAGTACATACAGCAGTACACACCATTTTATAAATGTAATGGCTAATATAGTGGAAGTAATCCATTGCCTTAGTAACTGCCTGGCGTTGTTCAAACACGGAATAGAATTATGCATCGAAATCTAACAACCGCTTTTAGTGAAACATGAGCTGGAGAACTCCTAAATGTTTAAAGCCTCTTTTGGGTAACTTGCACCTTTGTAGTGGTGCTTAGCTCACACACTTTACTCTTGCTGTTACTGTACTGGAGCTCCTGACATTTCTCTCTCAGACATCACAATATTCTCATTGGTTTGTGTTTTACCAGTTATATGGTGCATAGTCAATGCATAGTCAAACTATTTTAGTAAAGTTACCCTTAAAAGACAGGAACTTATATGATCACCACTAGCTTCTAACTTCACCTATGCACAGACAAGGGTTTTAACCTGCTGTAGTAGTTACTGTATGTCACGTTAATGTCCTTCACACAGCATGTAGGCCTACTCACCACTGGGCAAGTTGGGTAGGATTCAAAACTTGTCCGAAACAGCCTGACAAAAGCAAATGCAATACACAGCTCAACTGTAAGGAAATCATGATGAAAGCCAAAAGTAATCCTTCATAATAGGGTGAGACAGTGTTTTCTGTTCTGTCCTTTCTCTTCATTTCTCTCTCTGCTGGTCTTTTTACCTTCTCTGTCTCTCATTCTTCAGACATCTCCCCTAACTAGCTCATTCACTCTTTCCCACCTGTTCTCTCTTCCCCCTCTGATTAGGTCATTTCTCTCTCTGTTCCTGCTATTTCTCTGATTCTTGTTTGTGTTTTTGATGCCAGTCCCTCGTTTGCTTCCACTTTGCGGAGTCTGCCTGGCACTTATTGACTACAGCAGGATTCAGGAGTTGCTTTTTGTCAGAACATTAGATGAATCTATTATTCACTGCAGTAATAGTGGTGATATTATTCATATATTGTACACACATGTACGATCCCCCAGTCTCTTCCTTCTCTGTCTCTCCACAAACCCCCCATGTCCCCTTATTCCCCCATACAGAATTATCCCCCCTACTCTCACTGTATATACACAGGGGTTTTCTTCCTCAAAAATACTTGGTTACATGTGCTTCACAGTTCTTGCCTGAGCCAGTCCTCAGTACTGGGATGTTTGAGTGTCCATGACCAGCCCCCCCCTACATTAATGCTTACACCTATTATACTCATTAATAAATATAACCAATCTTAACAAGCTTAACATGCTACATTACTGTAATATCACATGGTCAATTTACATACGATACATTCAATCAACATGCTACATTGGTTATACTGCACCAACAAGATGAGTGTTGCACTGCGTTTTGAGAAGCAACAATGTGTTTGATTTGTAGGTCACACATTATTTGGATAGTCAGGATAGTCCATCTGTAGATGCTCTACAGATGGTCATACTATCAACAAACTGTCTGTTGATAAGCAGCTGCTTGCTAAGGTTACAGTTAGGGTTGGGTTTAGAGTAAGGGTTAAAGTTAGGTTTGGGCTAGTGGTAGGGTAAGGGTTAGGATAAGGGTTAGGGTTAATATATAGTTAGTTGAAGGTCCATCAGTAGATGATCTACGGACTATCCAAAAAAAGTGTTACCCCAAAAAAAGAATAAGTATGTACAGTGGCATGAAAAAGTAAGTGAACCCTTTGGAATTACTTGGATTATTTGCATAAATTGGTCATCAAATTTGATCTGATCTTCATCGAAGTCTTAATCTAAGTCACAACAATAGACAAACATAGTGTGCTTAAACTAATAACACACAAATGATAGTATTTCTCTTGTATATATTGAATACATCATTTAAACATTCACAGTGTAGGGTGGGGGAAAGGTATGTGAACCCCTGGGCTAATGACTTTTTCAAAAGCTAATTGGAGTCAGGAGTCAGCTAACCTGGAGTCCAATCAATGGGACGAGATTGGAGATGAAGGTTAGAGCTGCCTTTCCCTATAAAAACACTCACAAAATTTGAGTTTGCTATTCACAAGAAGGATTGACTGATGTGAACCATGCCTCGAACAAAAGAGATCTCAGAAGACCTAAGATTAAGAATTGTTGACTTGCATAAAGCTGGAAAGGGTTACAAAAGTATCTCTAAAAGCCTTGACGTTCATCAGTCCACAGTAAGACAAATTGTCTATAAATGGAGAAAGTTCAACACTGTTGCTACTCTCCCTAGGAGTGGCCGTCCTGCAAGACCACAAAGCAGAATGCTCATTGAGGTTTAGAAGTATCCTAGAGTGTCAGCTAAAGACTTACAGAAATCTCTGGAACATGCTAACATTTCTGTTGACGAGTCTATGATACGTAAAACACTAAACAAGAATGGTGTTCATGGGAGGACACCACGGAAGAACCCACTGCTGTCCAAAAAACCCATTGCTGCACGTCCGTTTGCAAAAGTGCACCTGGATGTTCCACAGCGCTACTGGAAAAGAGTTCTGTGCACAGATGAAACTACAGTTGAGTTAATGGAAGGAACACACAACACTACAGTATGTGTGGAGAAAAAAAGGCACAGTACACCAACATCCTCAAACCTCATCCCACTGTAAAGGATAGTGGCGGGAGCATGATGGTTTGGGGCTGCATTTCTGCATCAGGGCCTGAATAGCTTGCTATCATCAACGGAAAAATGAATTCCCAAGTTTATCAAGACATTTTGCAGGAGAATGTGAAGCTATCTTTAGGTGACCTACATTTATGTGTCCCAAATTGCTTAAACACCCCGGTGGTCCTACAATCTATGCTAGATGCCCTCAATCTCACACAAATGATCAAGGAACCTACCAGGTACAACCCCAAATCTGTAAATATGGGCACTCTCATAGTTATCATCCTAAACAACTTGCCCTCTAAATACACCTCTGCTGTTTTCAAACAGGATCTCAGCGATCACTGCCTCTGCCTGCGTCCGTTATGGGTCCGCTGTCAAACGACCACCCCTTATCACTGTCAAACGCTCCCAAAAACACTTCTGCGAGCAGGCCTTTCTAATCAACCTGGCCCCGGTATCCTGGAAGGATATTGACCTCAATTACGTCAGTAGAGGAAGTCTGGTTGTTCTTCAAAAGTGCTTTCCTCACCATCTTAAATAAGCATGCCCCTTTCAAAAAATGTAGAACAAAGAACAGATATAGCCCTTGGTTCACTTCAGACTTGACTGCGCTTGACCAGCACAAAAACACCCTGTGGCGTACTTCACTAGCATCAAATAGTCCCCGCAATATGCAACTTTTCAGGGAAGTCAGGAACCAATACACACAGTCAGTTAGGAAAGCAAAGACTAGCTTTTTCAAGCAGAAATTTGCATCCTGCAGAACTAATTCCAAAAGGATTTGGGACACTTTAAAGTCTATGGAGAATAAGAGTGCCCCCTCCCAGCTGCCCACAGCACGGAGACTAGAAAACATTGTCACCACTGATAAATCCACGATAATTGAGAATTTCAATAAACATTTCTCTACGGCTGGCCATGCTTTCCACCTGGCTACCCCAACCCCGGCCAACAGCTCTGCACCCCCCACAGAAACTGGCCCAATGCCCCCCCCTGCTTCTCCTTCACCCAAATCCAGACAGCTGATGTTCTGAAAGAGATGCAAAATCTGGATCACTACAAATCAGCTGGGCTAGACAATCTGGGCCCTCTCTTCCTAAAATTATCCGCCACCATTGTTGCAACCCCTATTATTAGTCTGTTCAACCTCTGAGATTCTTAAAGATTGGAAAGCGGCCTTGGTCCTCCCCCACTTCAAAGGGGGAGACACTCTAGACCCAAACTGTTACAGACCTATATCCATCCTGCCCTGTCTTTCTAAAGTCTTCGAAAGCCAAGTGAACAAACAGATCACCGACCATTTCTAATCCCACCATTCCTTCACCGATATGCAATCTGGTTTCCGAGCTGGTCACGGTTGCACCTCAGCCACACTCAAGGTCCTAAACGATATCATAACCGCCATCGATAAAAGACAGTACTATGCAGCCGTCTTCATCAACCTGGCCAAGGCTTTCGACTCTGTCATTCACCTCATTCTTATCTGCAGACAGAATTTTGCACGCCCAATTTTTCAGTTTTTGATTTGTTAAAAAAGTTTGAAATATCCAATAAATGTCGTTCCACTTCATGATTGTGTCCCACTTGTTGTTGATACTTCACAAAAAAATACAGTTTTATATCTTTATGTTTGAAGCCTGAAATGTGGCAAAAGGTCGCAAAGTTTAAGGGGGCCGAATACTTTCGCAAGGCACTGTATATGCGTAAGACACTTCAGTGGAATGCATTCAGTTGTGCAACTGACTACGTATCCCTCTTCCCTTTCAGTGTTAAGACTGTAAAAAAGAAAATCTGAATAAATTATTATTTTGGCTTTCTTACAATCCACGAGTATGAGCACAGGTCATTGTGCAATTTCCATATTTATGCAAATTGCTTCCCTCTCTCTGTGTGTCTGAAGTTAAAACTGTCAAAGTAGCATTGGATGTGGCAGAGGAACAGTACCAGTAGCCAAGGCAATACATTGTCCAGATTTTTTTATTTTAATTAATGTGTTGTGATATAGCTCGATGACAGCAATGAGGAAACTCATTACCTGTAATTCATCAGTATATCAGGTTTATTAGAATATCTCTGGCTGAGATGGAATGGCAATACAGATTAGAGGCAATGGATATGATAGTCCAATAACATCAATGAGTATGTTTGTAAAATCATAATTTGGTCGTGAAATTGAATGTATTGAATAACACAACTAGCCTGCTCAAAATGCTCTATGACTGTGGCTGTAGATGTTTATAGGAACTTAGCTCCTAAATCCTAAGCTCCTAATGCATTATAATGTATTAGGAAGACGTTAATGTGCAGATCTACTTGGTAGGACTTAATGAACGGAGATGAATCAGATTTAGCTGAATAATGCATTTCTCTCATGCCCTCCCATTGCTCCTTTGGTAATGTGGTGTGGATAAATGTCATTGATTAAGAATGTGTGATCTGAGCTGTTCTGTGTAGCACGACATTACTGCCTAGGAGCTCAGACCAAAGCTCATTAAGGTTAGTGAGGTGGAACGTCACTTTAGGTGTCCTCTACAAGCCTGAGTCTCAAACTTTCTACTGCTGTGACCCTACAATATAGGAACAGTGCCCATTGTAATAAGAAATAGATTTGAGCCTAAAAGTTACCATACTAAATCATAAGATTCTCTCCCAAAAGACATTGCTTCATCAAAATTGAATTTCTAAATGTGATTAGAAATATCAGAAGTAGAAACCCATGGTATATTAGCATAGCCGCTACATTCAATGGACTTTCTCCTGCTTCAGTTTTGCCTTGATAGATGACAATCAATATGGTGATTGATAACAGATATGAGAAGTGTCCGTTCCTTTGCTTCATATCTACAGGAAACGTCTCATCTTCCCTGATCACATCACCAGTGCTGGCTCAATCTGATGAAACTGATCTTGTGCGGAAGTGTGCAGACTACGAATGAATTAATAACTAAAGTACAGCAATGCCAACTGTCTCATTAACTACCTCTCAGTGAGTCTGCCAGGCAATCTATTACCCTTCTGGGATGGGCCTAATCCAGACTCCTGACTCTGCATAGACCTGGACCCTGCCCTCCCTCTGTCAGTGTTCAAGATATCAGGCTATGTCTTGACTCCCAGTGGAGCAGAATCCTCTAATCAATTACCACCCCAGTAACCACAACCCCACATCCCATTTCTCTATGTCACGCTAAATAAAAGCTATTCCCCCTCTCTCGCTCTCTTTCTCTCTCTCCACTGACCCTCTGTGCTTTCTATCTAGCTTAATCTCAATTTGCCCCATATCTGTGTAGGATGTTGTATGTACTGCACCAACACATAACCATGCCACTAGAGCAAGAAGCGTATTGCTCTGAGCCATCAGTTAACTAAATCTTACTATATGAGAGACCACCTGTTACACCCACCTTCCTCTGACCTGCTCTCCACAACAGCCCCAGCAGCTGATTGTCATCAACTGTAAAATGAGGGTCATAGCACCTATCTAATGTGTATCAATCTGAGCTTGGATGTGATACCATCCTCCCAAATGGTATTCCCACATTCTGAACCCTGTAGAAGGCTTAAACATGGGTTCATCTATGCATCAAGAAGACTTTGATCAGAGCCACTGTTGCTTCTGTGTAAAGTGTAGCAGAAGAAGGCTAGTTGAAGCTGACCTTGCCTTGACATCACATTCCCCTGAGAGTTGAAGTAACTGTCATCTTCACTGGATTTCAGTATCTGGATGTTATCAAGTCTTGTAGGGTTGTTGGTTGGCTTTAGAATGTGAAAAAAGCTCCACACTAGAGTACATCACAATTTTCAGGGGATTGTGATGTCAAGGCTACGTCAGCTTCAACTAGCCTTCTTCTGCTACACTTTACACAGAAGCCACAGAAGCAACAGTGGCTCTGATCAAAGTGAGTATATTCCCATTAATGTTTACATAGAGATTCTGTATTCATTATTTTAGCAGAGTCCCAAGTGGCACAGGACTCAGTGTGTGTGTTTTAAGATGGCTGTCCTCCTTTCACAGCTTTGAGTATTGTGCATCATTAAAGACTGATTCTGTGTACTGGTGAGTAGTCTTTACTTTATAACATATCCTTACTGTTAATGCTAGCTGGTGTAAGACTGTCAGTCACTTCTTTATAAAGGGGAGATCAAAAAGCAGCGTAACCACACACACACACACACACACACACACACACACACACACACACACACACACACACACACACACACACACACACACACACACACACACTGGGCTGACAGAAGTTGGCATGGTATCAGATCCACCACTGTAGCTTTGCGGGATTGAGGAACGAGGTGTGTTTTTCTTTAAGAAAACGTAGCTTACATCTACATGCAGCATGCTGATAACACAGAGCCTCTCGTTCCCTGGTAAATGGAGGGAGGCAAAACTCATATTTATGCCTTTGTTGTCAACAAAATAGAAAACTACTTGGCTAGGGATTAAGTTGTGAATTTGTGAAACAGATTGTGTTGGAAATACAGTGGGTTTCATTGACTGGGGGATTCTGTTAGACACTCAAACACAATACAGTCCCTTGGAAACAGAGGCAAGTTGGTGGTGTCCCATTGACTACAACACAAGCAGACAAAGGCATTCAGTCAGACATGACCGGTTATTGGGCACCATGGGGTGAATCTCAATAGTCTAATTATGGGCTACATCTATCTAAAAAATTAAGCACTTCCTCCCCTCATCTCCTTTCCTTAATCTTTCTAGATCTTTAATAATGGTACATATTACATTCTGAAACAATCGAGGTGCAACAATTCCTAGCACTGATGTATCAATACCTGGGGGAAAGTTGAGAATCCTACTTGAAGAAGTATTCCTATGAAGATCCAGGAGGATCTACTCTTCTTAGCAGAGGTGACCGCCAGTAGATTACACCAGGTTTGTCCTCAGCCGCCATTAATATGTTAAATGGCAATTTTTGCCTCAATTTGGGATGAGATCAGTTTGAAGCTTCAGATGTATGCCATGCTGACTGCTAAATACCCAGAGACACACTGTCCTTTCTATAGCAGAAGGGATGTGAGAAGAATAGCTCAGCGTAGAATGTTATGCACTGTAGATTGTCTATTACAAATACTGTTGTGGTCTATCAATTCAAATCAAAGTTTATTTGTCACGTGCGCCAAATACAACGGGTGTAGAATTTAGAGTGAAATGCTTTTCTAACCAACAGTGCAATTTTTAAGTAAAATAAAGGTATTAGGTGAACAATAGATAAGACATAAAAACAACAGTAAAAAATATAGTGAAAAATAACAGTAGCGAGGCTATGTACAGTAGCGAGGCTACTTCAGTTGTGAGGCTATAAGCAGGCACCGGTTAGTTGGGCTAATTGAGGTAGTATGTACATGTAGGTATGCTTAAAGGGACTATACATATATGATAAATAGAGAGCAGCAGTGGCGTAAAAGAGGGGTTGGCGGGTGGTGTGTGGTGAGACACAATGCAGATAGTCCGGGTTGCCAATGTGCGGGTGCACCGGTTAGTTGAGCTAATTGAGGTAGTATGTACATGAATGTAGAGCTAAAGTGACTATGCATATATAATAAACAGAGAGTAGCAGCAGAGTAAAAGAGGGGTTGGGGGGGGGGACATAATGCAAATAGTCCGGGTAGCCATTTGATTAACTCTTCAGGAGTCTTATGACTTGGGGGTAAAAACTGTTGAGAAGCCTTTTGGTCTGAGACTTGGTGCTCCAGTACCGCTTGCCATGCGAACAGTCTATGACTGGGGTGTCTGGGGTCTTTGGCAATTTTTAGGGGCTTCCTCTGACACCACCTGGTGTAGAGGTCCTGAATGGCAGGCAGCTTTGCCCCAGTGTTGTACTGGGCCATACGCACTACCCTTTGAGGCCGAACAGTGATGCAACCATCACTCTCGATGTTGCAGCTGTAGAACATTTTGAGGATCTGATGACCCATGCCAAGTCTTTTTAGTTTATTGAGGGGGAATAGACTTTGTCGTGCCCTCTTCATGACTGTCTTGGTGTGTTTGGACCATTCTAATTTGTTGGTGATGCTTTCAACCTGCTCCACTACAGCCCCGTCGATGAGAATTGGGGAGAGCTCTGTCCTCCTTTTCCTGTAATCCACAATCATCTGATGATGGTGTTGGAGTCGTGCCGGGCCACACAGTCGTGGGTGAACAGGGAGTACAGGAGGGGACTGAGCACGCACCCCTGAGGGGCTCCAGTGTTGAGGATCAGTGTTGCAAATGTGTTGCTACCTACCCTCACCACCTGGGGGTGGCCCATCGGGAAGTCCAGGATCCAGTTGCAGAGGGAGGTGTTTAGTCCCAGGATCCTTAGTTTATTGATGAGCTTTGAGGGTACTATGGTGTTGAACGCTGAGCTGTAGTCAACGAATAGCATTCTCATGTAGGTGTTCCTTTTGTCCAGGTGGGAAAGGGCAGTGTGGCGTGCAATAGAGATTGCATCATCTGTGAATCTGTTTGGACGGTCTGCAAATTGGAGTAGGTCTGGGGTTTCTGGGATAATGGTGTTGTGAGCCATGACCAGCCTTTCAAAGCCCTTCATGGCTAGGGACGTGAGTGTTACGGGTCTGTATTCATTTAGGCCGGTTGCCTTAGTGTTCTTGGGCATAGGGACTATGGTGGTCTGCTTGAAACACCTGCCAGTTGGTTAGCACATGCCGGGAGCACACGACTGTTAATCCGTCTGGCCCCGCAGCCTTGTGAATGTTGACCTGTTTAAAGGTCTTACTCACGTCGGCTACGAAGAGTGTGATCACACAGTTGTCCAGAACATCTGATGCTCTTATGCATGCCTTGTTTGCCTCGAAGCGAGAATAGAAGTTATTTAGCGCGTCTGGTAGGCTCGTGTCACTGGGCAGCTCGCGGCTGTGCTTCCCTTTGTAGTCTGTAATAGCTTGAAAGCCCTGCCACATAAGACGAGCTTCGGAGCAGGTGTTTTACGATTCAATCTTAGCCCTGTATTGATGGTGCATCAGAGGTCATAGCAGGATTTCTTATAAGCTTCCGGGTTAGAGTCCCACACCTTGAAAGCTGCAGCTTTACCATTTAGCTCAGTGTCAATGTTGCCTGTAATCCATGGCTTCCTGTTGGGCTATGTACGTACAGTCACTGTGGGGACGACGTCCTTGATGCACTTATTGATAAAGCCAGTGATGTGGTGTACTCCTCAATGTCATCGGAAGAATTCCGGAACATGTTCCAGTCTGTGATAGCAACACAGTCTTGTAGTTTAGCATCTGCTTCATCTGACCACTTTTTTATAGACCGAGTTACTGGTGCCTCCTGCTTTCATTTTTGCTTGTAAGCAGGAATCAGGAGGATAGAATTGTGGTCAGATTTACCAAATGGAGGGCAAGGGAGAGATTTGTACTTGTGTACGCGGAGTGATCTAGAATTATTTTCCCCTGTGGTTGCACATTTAACATGTTGATAGAAATGAGGTATAACTGATTTCAATTTCCCTGCATTAAAGTCTCTGGCCACTATGAGTGCCGCCTCTGAGTGAGAGGTTTCCTATTTGCTTATTTCCTTATACAGCTGACTGAGTGCGCTCTTAATTACCTCTTGATACTCCCCATCCCAGATCCGGGATCGTGAATAAAGCCTCAGGCTCATTAGCATAACGCAACGTTAACGATTTCTGAAAATCGCAAATAAAATGAAAATAATGCGCCTGCTCTCAAGCTTAGCCTTTTCTTAACAACACTGTCATCTCAGATTTTCAAAATATGCTTTTGAACCATAGCAAATCACTAATTTGTGTAAGAGTATGGTATTTTTCTATTGAGTTATTGACTGTACGCTTGTTTATTCCATGTATAACTGTGTTGTTGTTTGTGTCACACTTTGTGACGCTTTGCTTTATCTTGGCCAGGTCGCAGTTGTAAATGAGAACTTGTTCTCAACTAGCTTACCTGGTTAAATAAAGGTGAAAAATAAATAAATAGGCCCGTGGCAGAGCAGGGAAGGGTGTTGCGGGTGTATTCGACCCACACAAGCTGCTGGCTCCAGGTGGTGGGGTTGGTGGAGATCAGGCAGTGCAGAGTAGTTTTGAGGTCCTGGTTGGCTGGCTCCGACTTGCCGTTGGACTGGGGGTAGAACCCGGAGGACAGGCTGGCAGAAGAACCAATGCAGAATGCCTTCCAGAACTGGGATGAAACTGAGGACCCCGGTCAGAGACCATGTCCACGGGCAGTCCATGGAGCCGGAAGACATGCTGCACCATGATCTGGGCCGTCTATTTGGCAGAGGGTAGTTTGGGGACAGGAATGAAGTGGGCAACTTTGGAAAACCGATCCATCATGGTCAGGATGGCAGTGTTGCCATCAGACGGGGGAAGACCCATGACAAAGTCCAGGGCGATGTGAGACCAGAGACGGTGGGGGACAGGCAGAGGTTGGAGGAGACCAGCTGGATCTTGCGGAGGAGTCTTGTTCTGTGCACACACTGTTTAAGTGTCGACAAATGCAGACACATCAGGGACCATAGCAGGCCACCAAAAGCACTGTCGCACAAAGTCCAGTGTCCGACGGGCGCCCGGGTGGCAGGCAAGCCTGGAGGAGTGGGCCCACTCCAGGACCGAGGAGCAGACAGCGTCAGGAATGAAGATCTGGTTATCAGGGCCCCTCCGGGGTTCGGCTGTTGCGCCTCATGGACCTACTTCCCTATTCCCCAGCTGAGTGCCGCCGATGGTCTCAGGTTCTGGGGTAGTAGTTGTGGGGCTATAGCGGCGGGACAGTGCATCCGGCTTGACATTCTTGGATCCAGGCCAGTATGAGAGGGAGAAGTTGAACCGTGTGAACCCATCTGGCTTGCTTGAAGTTGAGGCGCTTTGTGGTGCTGAGATACTCCAGGTTCTTCTGGTCAGTCCACATGATGAACGGATGTTCCGCCCCCTTCCAGCCAGTGTCCCCATTCCTCCAACACCATCTTCACAGCGAGAAGCTCACGATTCCCTACACCATTGTTCCTTTCTGTGGCGTTGAGGCAAAGGGAGAAGAAGGCGCAGGGTTGTAGCTTCAAGTCAAGGGCTGAATTCTGGGATAGGACAGCCCCCACTCCAACATCCGAAACATCGGCCTCCACCAGGAACTGACAAGATGGGTTAGGATGAACCAAGATGGAAGCTGTTGCGAAGCATTGTTTGAGGTCCCGGAACATCCGGTCAGCAGCTGGAGACCACGTGAATGGCGCCTTGGGTGAGGTGAGTGCTGACAGTGGGGAAGCCAGGTTTAACAGTTTTTTGGTTACTACATGATTCCATATTTGTTTTTTCATAGTGTTGATGTCTTCACTATTATTCCACAGAGTAGAAAATAGTAAAAACAAACATAAACCCTTGAATGAGTAGGTGTTCTTAAATGCTTGAAAGGTAGTGTACAGTACATATACAAATTACTTCTATTAAACTGTACTCCCGGACATTGACTCGGTACCAGTACCCCCCTTTATATTGCCTCGTTTTTGTTATGTACTTTTCTTGTGTTTACTCTTTACTTTAGTTTATTTAGTGAATATTTTCCTCTCAAGGATTGGACACTTTTTTTCAATTTTCGCCTAAAATGACATACCCAAATCTAACTGTCTGTAGCTCAGGCCCTGAAGCAAGGATATGCATATTCTTGGTACCATTTTTAAGGAAACACTTTGAAGTTTGTGGAAATGTGAAAGGAATGTAGGAGAATATAACACAATAGATCTGGTAAAAGTCATACAAAGGAAAAAACATCTGTTCTTTTGTATTTTTTTGTACCATCACCTTTGAAATGCAAGAGAAAGGCCATAATGTATTATTCCAGCCCAGGTGTAATTTAGATTTTGGGGAACAGGGGGCACATATATAACATACTAATAAGGGGAAATGGGAACAGTCCGGGGTTGATAATAATGAATCGGGTTCAGTGACGCCTAGAAGGCCGGTGACGTCGACCTCCGGAACTGGTGAACAGAATGAGCAGCAGTACCGGGTGGAACTGTGACAGTAAGCATTTCATGGTTGTATTCGGCACATGTGACAAATACACTACAAGTTTGGGAACCACAAATACAAGTTTGGGAACCACTGGGCTAGTCCGATTTTGCGGTAATGACAATTCTGAAGTTCCTACATTTTGCCTTTCTGGGTGGGGCCGGACCTACTAGAAAATATTTTCAATCATCAAAGTGATTTGTGCATTTGCGAAAAAAGGTCACATTTTTCCACCAGGAAGAAGATGGATCAGCATCCTGCTTCATTCTGCACCTGCACTTCACAAGAGGCTTTTGAAACGGGAGTGAATCAGCTTGGCAAAAAGTGGGCATCTTATTCTTAGCCAATATTAATTTTACTTAGCTAGCTGACTTAAACATGTAGTTGACTAGTTTTCATTTGGTAACTGAGTTGGTGTTCTACAAATCTGAAATGTACGTGCATTTCAAGTTTGGCTAACTAGCTAAATCTGATAACAACTAGTTAGTTATCTAGCTAACGTTATCTAGTTCAATCTAACTTTGGCTAGTTTCACATTTGGTCAAGAAAGTTAGCTAACATTGGTTTCTATAATGGGATTATTCTAATTAGTTTTCCAGAATAATTTAAAATTTAATTTACCATGTACAGTGGGGCAAAAAAGTATTTAGTCAGCCACCAATTGTGCAAGTTCTCCCACTTAAAATGATGAGAGAGGCCTGTAATTTTCATTATAGGTACACTTCAACTATGACGCACAAAATGAGAAAGAAAAATCCAGAAAATCACACTGGAGGATTTTTAATGAATTTATTTGCAAATTATGGTGGAAAATAAGTATTTGGTCACCTACAAACAAGCAGCTGAATAATTTTGCACGCCCAATTTTTCAGTTTTTGATTTGTTAAAAAAGTTTGAAATATCCAATAAATGTCGTTCCACTTCATGATTGTGTCCCACTTGTTGTTGATTCTTCACAAAAAAATACAGTTTTATATCTTTATGTTTGAAGCCTGAAATGTGGCAAAAGGTCGCAAAGTTCAAGGGGGCCGAATACTTTCGCAAGGCACTGTATATGAGACACTATTATGACAATTACAATTATTATTTTATAATTAATTGTTAAATCACTAATTAATAAAATAATGTCACATTAACAAAATAAATACAATACCTGTTGTATATTGGTCACAATCTCTGCTGTGAGTTCATTGTAGACTCTCAGACGAGCAGCAGCATCCAGGTGCAGCAGGGACTTGAACCGGGGGTCCAAAGCCGTGCTCTTGTGTAAGAAGTCTTGGACACCAGGGTCACCATATCTAGGCTCCAGGTTAACTCTAATAGCCGTCTTGACATCCCTTACTGCGGGTTTATCTTCATCAGATGCCACCATTGATTTCAGAATCATTGTTTTCATAGGCAGGACCATGGAAACTGATTGAATGCTCTCAGTGCATATCAGTGTTGTGACTGTTTTGAGAGGTTTGCACACTTTGTTAACTTCCTCTGCCAGTCTTATGTCATTTTCAGACATAGTCACAATATCTTTGAAATTCTTCCTCACAGCTTGATCAGTCAGTGTAGAATACACCAACTTTCTGCTCAAGGTATCTCTCAACCATGTCATGGCTTGAAATCCATCTAGTAGGGACATCTTGGACTAGTTTGAGGTTTGGCAGCTCCAGCATCTCCTGTTATGTCTTGAAAACATGTGCATCAGTTGTGCTTTTATGAAAGAAGGATACCACCTTCCTGATCTTTGCTAGGAAGCGAGAGATTGGATTCACTGACATTGCTTTTTGAGATGCTAGATTAATAATGTGAACAAAGCATCCTATCTGTGACCCCAATCCAGCTAGTGCAACTGACTTATATTTGCAACTGACTTATATTTCTAGCATTGTCAGTGGTCACAGGAATCGTTATATTATCCCTCTCCCAATTTCCATTCTGCAACTACTTCCCTTAGCTCTTCCCCCCAAGTTTACAATGTGTGACTACTCTCAAGGCGACGTGTTTGAAGGAAATGGATTTTTATCTCCCACTCTGCCGTAATGAAATGAGCCGTTACAATAAGGTAGCTCTCTGTAGCTCTAGACGTCCAACTGTCTGTTGTTTCTGACAACTTGCTCTCAACTTTTTGTTGTTGTATAAGGCAGGTATTTAATGTCTGGGCAAAATGTGTACGGAAAGGAATAGTGGAGCGCGGCTCGACCACTTTAAACATGTTTCTGAACCTCGCATTCTCTACCACAGAGAAGGGTCTCATATCTGCCACTACGAATTTTGCTCTCGCTGCATTGATTTCTTTAGCCCTACCGGAGTCACCTGCATATTGTTGCCTGAAGGCTGTGGGGAGAAGTGGTTGCCGATTGGTTGCCGTTTCATGTTTTCGCCTAATCCCACCGATTGGCACTTTGGGGTGATGTTGGCGCAAATGAGTAGTCATGTTACTCGCATTGCCACTCAAATAGGCTATCGGCAATGAGCAGAGCCTACATGTTGTAGAAGTTTTATCCACCACTAATAGGCTATCGGCAATGAGCAGAGCCTACATGTTGTGGAAGTTTTATCCACCACTCGTTGGCAATCCCCGTTATAGTTTACAGGGAAATTAAAATGTTTCCAGATGGCAGACCTTAAAGAGAGGAGTATCCCATAGCCAGACAGCATTTAACTCTAAATTATTGTTCAGTTTGGTCTCCTAAACAAAGTTCTAATCTCGTTCTTGGTACAACTTAGTACCAAAACATGACCTCATCCAATGGTATATATCAATTGTTAATTCTAGATACTCCCATCTCAAATACCACCCCTCCTGGACTAGCTCACGGAGAGGAGAGTGAGCCTCTAGGTCAAGATAAGGGCAACCTCAGAGGGGACATACAATGGTTCCAGACACTGCCATCCTCCTTCCCCCAATGGAAAAAGTAGGGCGTGACTAGCACACAGACATTGTGGAGCCAAAAGATAATTGGTTCCCCCTCAATCATCCCTTCACATGGTTAAAAAGGTACGTTCACATATGAAGTCAAGCCTGACCTCTCCCCTCTCTGGGCCCAAGTAACTGAGCCCTAGCAGAGAAAGGATAACTGCAAACGGCCAACACTATAGTCCAAAAATATACATTCTAAATGACAAGTATCTCACAAGAATATTATGAAAATAAAACATCTTATCTATGTTACCCAACTAATTCTGATTCATCCCCCACACTCATTGTGTCAGCTGGGTGCAAGCATGCTGACTGCAATTGCTAGCTGTACGTTTTTCCTCTGACACATTGGTGCAGGTGGCTTCTGGGATAAGCGAGTAGTGTGTCAAGAAGCAGTGTGTCTTGGTTGAGTTGTGTTTTGGAGGACACATGGCTCTCGACCTTCGCCTCTCCCAAGTCCGTATTGGAGTTGCAGCGATGGGACAAGACTGTAACTATCAATTGGATATTATGAAATCGTGGAGAAAAAGGGGTAAAATGTACCAAAAAAAACACAACTCAGGGTGACTTGGAGTGGTTGACCATGGCTAATTTGCTTGTGGAATAATAGAATAATAGTGAAGATATCAAAACTATGAAAGAACACGTATGGAATCATGTGGTAACCAAAAACATGTTACACAGAGAGACGTCAACTTACCAGCACAACAAGCACTACGACCAGGAATACGACTTTCCCATAGCGGATCCTTTGTCTGCACCTCCCAAGGCATTTGAACTGATTCCAGAGGCCGACCCATAACAACGCCGTCGGAGGAGAGGTTACCGAGCGAACTTCTAGTGAGGCTTCGGATGCGCACACACCACCCACCGCTTCCATACCTTAAGGGAACATTTCGACATTTTCTGTATGGTTAGTGAGAAAGTCCATATTGCAAATGTACCGTTCCTTACTAGACGTCCGAAAACATTTGTAAAACTCGGGGACGGCGTCGGGCCGAGCGGCAGGGCCAGACCTACCGGGAAGTCATCAAATGAACTTTGTCGGACATTCGGTTTTCGTTTTATAAAATAATCAAATTTTGGTAATTTTTCCGCTATCCCGGGAAATCCCACAAGAGGGCATAAGCAATCAAATTGCAATTTGACAAAACATCACGAATCACAACGGGCCTTATCTCGAAAACTGAAAATATTTCGAAGCCGAAACTTGGTGAGCATAGGCTTACCATAATGGGCAGGTGGCCCCGAACAAGATGGCGTCTAGGCCTCAACGGTTTTTGAGTTATGGCCATTTTTCTGGGATTAAAGGTCCAAAATGAAAATAGAGAAATTATTTTTTCACTTCACGTCAAAGTCAAGGAGCCTCCGGTGTCAATAAAAAAAATCAACCATTTATCTATCGTCAATTAAGAGAAATCGCACAATGACAGATTGGTGATGTTCAAATATAGTTTTTTTTTTTCAACAGTTACAGATCCAGTTGCAGGGTGTTCATACGAATATTTTTAAAGTGTGCTGCGGAGCTCTGCGAGATTTCTGTGATTTTCTATGATTTTCTGAAATAACACACACTCACTAAACCCTCCGTAAATAACTCAGTTCTTAACGTAATGACTTAAAACTCAGGATTCTGTAAAGTCATACCCCAATCAGGATATGGGTTTATTTATAGCTTCCTGTGCCAACAGGAAGTGCCTTAAATGGTGTCATAGTGGCTGTTTCCAAGGGTTAAAAAGGTCAGACCTTTTCAAAACTTCATATGTGTGATTAGACAACCCTCCTGAACTGTAAAATCAGTCATTTCTCCCAACAGATGTCAAAGAAAAGCTCTCACACACACACACAGCAAGGATGGAGTGACAAAGCGCGGTGCTTAAAGACACAGAGAGCAGGCAATGGCATAAACATAATCCCAAGGCCGTGCCGAGTTCAACGAGATATCCCGCTTGACCGTAGCTCGCTCGGTCTAAGCACAGCGACCATGAGAAAAGTAGGCCCAAAATGAACCACAACGTCATTTGATTATGGGTGACAGCGGCGGAAGGACAATTCAAACACAGGAGTATTCCTAAGGTCCTCTCGATCTGTGCAAGCCTAACCTTGACCGTGTGGCATTAACCCTTCACAGTTAAAAGAAGGTGTTTACATCAAACAGTTTGCATTGACTTCTCTCCCCATAGGAATACATTGCCTGCTCCTCTAAATTCAACCTGAGGCCTATGTGGGTTATGAATGCCTTATGAACCTGTCTTTGATGACAGTCCATCAGGACACTATGTGGTCTACCTGTGTCGATTCTAGGCTTCCTGGACCAACCGGAAGTGCTTAAAACCATCCTAAAACTGTATATCCATACCCTGCCTGCAATTTGATGGACATAGTGCATTGAACCCTGTGTAAATCAGTCAATTCTTAACGTAAAGACTTAAAACTCAGGATTCCGTAAAGGAATACCCCAATGAGGATATGTGTTGACTTATAGCTTCCTGTGTCAACCGGAAGTGCCATAATTGGTGTCTCAGGGGCTGTTTCAAAGGGTTAAAAAAATCAGATCTGTCCAAAACTTCATATGTGTGATGAGGCAACCCCCATGTACTGTAAATCAGTCATTTGTCCCATAAAAATTCAAAGGAAAACTAAATCACACAGATACACAACTTGGAAGGAGGGACGTATTGGGGTGCGTAGAGACTGACAGTGCCTCCAATAGTTAGCTTTGTTCGAGCTATAAAAGAACCATCAGACCTAGAGTTCTGAAACTTTAGAATCCTGTTCTAGACCTCAGGTTGATAGTGCGTGGTGAGTTACGTCGCTCTAGAAGGTTCTCGGACCGAGAAACAGCCTCGTACATTTGCAATGACTTCAATTCATTTTGACCATGACGAAAATGGCGACATTTAGAAAAGTCTCAGAGACACAAGACTAGGTGCATTGTGACCGTCTCGGCCCATAGAGACAGAACCCAACGTTTCTGTCAGATACCTCATTCAAGGACCCCGTAGCAAGTTATGGAAAAAAGTGAGTTTTCAGCACCAATTAGGGTTTTACTCGGACACCAAATGACCTATCGAGCCGAAACTCGGGATTTGGGGTCGCCTCAGCTAGGCCTACACATCACACAAGAAATGGACCCGCAGCTAGAACGTAACTACGTGTTTTTTTATTTTTATGGTTTGACCCGAAGGCGTTGTGAATTTTGGGCCAGCTCTGAAGTATGTGATAGTTGGCTACTAAACGAGTTGGGAAAAGTGGGTTTGGTGTCCGTTTGTATCAGTTTGGTGTCAGAATGATATCAAATTGACTGATGGACGGTGACTTGCTGGTGACTCTTGTCCATTTGCAATATGTTTAAACAGTGAGGTACCATCACCAAAAGTGACATTCTGAAATCAACCCTAACGAGCGATGGAGAGGTACCAGAATCACTGCCCAGCCATCCCGAGTTCATCGGGCCAGTCAATTTGTCATTCCTGCACGATTTTTAGTGACTTTGCAAAAGTGAGAAAACATTTGCAATATGTTTTAACAGTGAGGTACCATCACCAAAAGTGACATTCTGAAATCAACCCTAACGAGCGATGGAGAGGTACCAGAATCACTGCCCAGCCATCCCGAGTTCATCGGGCCAGTCAATTTGTCATTCCTGCACGATTTTTAGGCATTCCTGCCATCACCAAAAGATTTTTATAGCATGACAAATCACTGCCCAGTGATGGTGAATTTGCTTCCTGCAGTTAACCATATTGCAAATGCACAGTGACTTTGCAAGAGTGAGAAAACATAAACAAATGGACATTCTGAAATCAACCCTAACGAGCGATGGAGAGGTACCAGAATCACTGCCCAGCCATCCCGAGTTCATCGGGCCAGTCAATTTTGCATTCCTGCACGATTTTCAGTGACTTTGCAAAAGTGAGAAAACATTTGCAATATGTTTTAACAGTGAGGTACCATCACCAAAAGTGACATTCTGAAATCAACCCTAACGAGCGATGGAGAGGTACCAGAATCACTGCCCAGCCATCCCGAGTTCATCAGGCCAGTCAATTTGGCATTCCTGCACGATTTTTATAGCATGACAAATTTGTGATGGTGAATGCCCAGTTAACCATTTTGCAAATGCACAGTGACTTTGCAAGAGTGAGAAAACATAAACAAATGGAAATTCTGAAATCAACCCAACGAGTGATGGAAAGGAACAGAAATCACTGCCTGGCCATCCCGAGTTCATCGGGCCAGTCAATTTTGCATTTCTGCAGGATTTTTATAGCATGTCAAATTTGATTAATGACATTTGGCCCCATCCCGACAAATGCATATGACTTTTTAAAGTGTGTGAAGTTTTTTATAAAATGTAGCTATTTTGACTTCCTATGAAATCATATTCCAAATGGAGAAAATATATGCCTAATGCACAAGTAAAAAAAAAAAAAAAAGATAATAAAATATGACTAAAGTATGTTGATACAGTTCTTATACGTTGTAATTGACACAAAATTCTTAAGAATTTCGCCCCAAAAAGCAGAAAGCACTTTTTAGGGGTGTGTGAAGTTTTTTATGAAATTTTGCAATTTTTGACTTTTGACTTCCTATGAAATCATATTCCAAATGGAGAAAACATATGCCTAATGCACAAGTAAAAAAAAAAATGATGATAATAAAATATGACTAAAGTATGTTGATACAGTTCTTATACGTGTGTAATTGATACAAAACTCTAAAGAATTTCGAAAAACAGTCCAGAAAGCACTTTTTTAGGGGTGTGTGAAGTTTTTTATGAAATTTTGCAATTTTTGACTTTTGACTTTTGACTTCCTAAGAAATCATATTGCAAATGGACAAAACATGTGCCTTATGAGCAAGTAATAAAAATAAAAAATTATGATAATAAAATTGGACAAAAGTATATTCATACAGTTCTTACACATGTGTAATTGACAAAAAAAGCGAAAGAATTTCGAAAAACGGTCCAGAAAGCACTTTTTTAAGGGGTGATAAGTTTTTGACAAAAAATTTTTTTCAAAATTTGGCTTTTGGATGTTGACTTGGGGTCCATTTCCTATATGAAAAACCATGGTGGAGCAAGTAATAAAAATAACCTGTTGGATTTTTGAAGTGTTACAACGGGCAATTGCCATATGGCATTTGCAAAACATTTTGCATGAATCAGAAAGCACGATTTGGGTGGTATTGTCCACGTGTACATGGTTTGTACTATGCCAATGTTTTCCCATTCATTTTTGTCCATTTCAGGGGGTATTCCCTTACAAGTATATTACTTGCTAATGTCCAGTCCCTAATTAAAGGCAATGCCACCAAATATTAATTGAGTATATCATAACTTCTGACCCACTGGGAATGTGATGAAATTAATAAAAACTGAAATAAATCATTCTCTCTACTATTCTTCTGACATTTCAGATTCTTAAAATAAAGTTGTGATCCTAACTAACCTAAGACATGGAATTTTTACTTGGATTAAATGTCAGGAATTGTGAAAAACTGATTTTAAATGTATTTGGCTAAGGTGTATGTAAACTTCTGACTTCAACTGTATACATTGTTAACACTTTCAGATAGTTACAGTGCCTTGGGAAAGTATTCGGTCCCCTTGAACTTTGCGACCTTTTGCCACATTTCAGGCTTCAAACATAAAGATATAAAACTGTATTTTTTGTGAAGAATCAACAACAAGACGGACACAATCATGAAGTGGAATGACATTTATTGGATATTTCAAACTTTTTTAACAAATCAAAAACTGAAAAATTCGGCATGCAAAATTATTCAGCCCCTTTACTTTCAGTGCAGCAAACTCTCTCCAGAAGTTCAATGAGGATCTCTGAATGATCCAATATTGACCTAAATGACTAATGATGATAACACAATCCACCTGTGTGTAATCAAGTCTCCGTATAAATGCACCTGCACTGTGATAGTCTCATAGGTCCGTTAAAAGCGCAGAGAGCATCATGAAGGACAAGGAACACACCAGGCAAGTCCGAGATACTGTTGTGAAGAAGTTTAAAGCCTAATTTGGATACAAAAAGATTTCCCAAGCTTTAAACATCCTAAGGAGCACTGTGCAATCGATAATATTGAAATGGAAGGAGTATCAGACCACTGCAAATCTACCAAGACCTGGCCGTCCCTCTAAACTTTCAGCTCATACAAGGAGAAGACTGATCAGAGATGCAGCCAAGAGGCCCATGATCACTCTGGATGAACTGCAGAGATCTACAGCTGAGGTGGGAGACTCTGTCCATAGGACAACAATCAGTTGTATATTGCACAAATCTGGCCTTTATGGAAGAGTGGCAAGAAGAAAGCCATTTCTTAAAGAAATCCATAAAAAGTGTCATTTAAAGTTTGCCACAAGCCACCTGGGAGACACACCAAACATGTGGAAGAAGGTGCTCTGGTCAGATGAAACCAAAATTGAACTTTTTGGCAACAATGCAAAATGTTATGTTTGGTGTAAAAGCAACACAGCTCATCACCCTGACCACATCATCCCCACTGTCAAACATGGTGGTGGCAGCATCATGGTTTGGGCCTGCTTTTCTTCAGCAGGGACAGGGAAGATGGTTCAAATTGATGGGAATATGGATGGATCCAAATACAGGACCATTCTGGAAGAAAACCTGATGGAGTCTGCAAAAGACCTGAGACTGGGATGGAGATTTGTCTTCCAACAAGACAATGATCAAAAACATAAGACAAAATCTACAATGGAATGGTCCAAAAATAAACATATCCAGGTGTTAG
The DNA here is from genome assembly GCF_036934945.1 of Oncorhynchus masou masou. Classification (NCBI taxonomy): domain Eukaryota; kingdom Metazoa; phylum Chordata; class Actinopteri; order Salmoniformes; family Salmonidae; genus Oncorhynchus; species Oncorhynchus masou. The sequence goes on along the minus strand of NC_088242.1, from coordinate 67,833,537 downwards.
AATGGCCAAGTCAAAGTCCAGACCTGAATCCAATCGAGAATCTGTGGAAAGAACTGAACTGCTGTTCGCAAATGCTCTCCATCCAACCTCACTGAGCTCGAGCTGTTTTGCAAGGAGGAATGGGAAAAAATTTCAGTCTCTCGATGTGCAAAACTGATAGAGACATACCCCAAGCGACTTACAGCTGTAATCGCAGCAAAAGGTGGCGCTACAAAGTATTAACTTAAGGGGGCTGAATAATTTTGCACGCCCAATTTTTCAGTTTTTGATTTGTTAAAAAAGTTTGAAATATCCAATGTCGTTCCACTTCATGATTGTGTCCCACTTGTTGTGGATTCTTCACAAAAAAATACAGTTTTATAACTTTATGTTTGAAGCCTGAAACGTGGCAAAAGGTCGCAAAGTTCAAGGGGGCCGAATACTTTCGCAAGGCACTGTATTTATGTCCCCAAAAAGTTGGAAAAATCCCATTGTCCATGTGTGAAAAATCTGCCTATATTTATTAGGATTTAAGAACCTGAGTTTTTTCCAAATGTTTTTCTGAAAGTCAAATGTCCTTTTTCTGATAGAGTACAAAACAAATAAAAAATATATACTTTTTCACAAAAGTTATGTTGTCCAAAAGGCAACGTATTGTAGGAATGACCCAGAAGACTAAACACCACTCCATTTCTGATTAACTCCACCAACAAAGTGGAGCAGAGACCAGGCTTTGTGGAATTCATCTCTGACTACATCGATTTGACCAAGGTCGGTGGTTGTATTTGATTAGCGTTTATTGAAGTACGGATTTCAATAAACAAAGACAGGCACGCAACTACAGAGGACAAACATAGGTACAAGGTAAGAGTTTTATAATTGAAGTATTGACCTTGAGGTAAATAGATGGTCTCTGCTTTTCTCCATTGGTGGAGTTCATCAGTAACTTCCTTTACCATAGAATGGAGTTAAGTCAGTTAGTGCCCCACAAGGTATATTAGCTACATCATAAAATACAATTAACTAAAAAATGTAAATCCCTTTGTAATTCTCCAATTAAGATAGTAGGTCTACCTGCATGGAGAAAACAACAGGCTTTCAGGTCTCAACTGCATCCATGACTGTTGGATATAAGTAAACGCTCAGTGCCTGCTTTGCTAATTTGTTTTATCAACGGTAATAGCTAGAATGCTAACATGCTAAGCTGAATAACTAGCTAGCTATATAGCTAATAAATGCTAAAACAAAATGAGAGTTAGCAGCTTAGGCTCACAGCCAACATTCCATATAGCTTGTGTACAAAGACAACATTCTAAAAAACTAAGCTAATTCCAACTCAATGTATGAATAAAGTTTGCAAGGAGCATATTTCACTAGGTATAGAGTTTATCTCTGTGATTCAAACACACCAGTTTGAATCACAGAGATAAAGCATAGCAGAAAATGCATAGCTTCTCTGAAAGGAGCTGAAGGGCTGATGCAATGGTCTTTGCTATCTGGGATCCTTGGGACATCCACATTGAAGTTGTATTTTAATATGGTTGAAGTATGGGTAAGAGTTGTGGTTAGGGTATGGGATAAGGTTAGGGTTTAGGTAGGGTAGGGATAGTATGGACAGTTGGGACAGTAGGGACGTCCCAAGGTTTCCGGATAGCACTAACTGAAATACAACAGCTAGGTTCAAGGGAAATGGACCGAACCATTCCAGCTAGCTAGCTAGAGTTCTTGGTCATCATATTTTCTTAAACCAGCTGTGCTAAACTCAGAAGACAGATTATTTTAGATGTTATTTTTTTTAATAACAATAATAATAAGCGAATATGCCAAAATATAATAACCCCATAATATATTGACCCCTAAAGGAATTTGACCCAGTCCACTCCAAGATCATTGCTGGATATAAAAAAAAACTAAAACTGGCAACAACAAAACAAAACAAAAAAGTGTCACATCTCTGGCAAAATAAAAGTTTTAATGATAACTGAGGGACAACATTAATTTTCTATCGGCTACTGTGAAATAGCTTTGTACTGTCAATCACATTGAGTACACAGAGATAGTCTTCTCTGTTGTCAGTGTTGTGCTCTGAGAACACAGTGAGTAAGGTTTCCCACCCGTGGCTCAGTGCCACTCTAACCTGCCTCTACAACCTGCCCTGGCCAGCACTCCCACTAATTGAAACAGATAGACAGTTTAAAAGGGGATAGTAGAGAGGAGGAATCAGTGGTAAAAGGGATGAGAAGGAGCCCCTGGGGTGGAAGAGATAAAGAGGTGACAGAGGTACAGAATAGGACAGGACACAGCAGGGGGCACAGCATATTTCTCTTCCTATTAATCCAATGGGAAACCAATGGTTTTGGTCACACTTGTACCAGTTAGTAAACTACAGCTTTAAAAGACAACACACATCCTCATACATTTTTACAGATTGACACAACAGATCTGAAAACACACTCATTCCATGTAACGATTTCGTCGTCCTCCTCTTCTTCTATTGGTACTTTGCTGTACATATATCATATTGGTACTTTGCTGTACATATACAGAAATAGGAAGGATCGGACCAATACGCAGCGTGGTAAGTGTTTGTCATATTTTCAATTAAAACTGTCCACTACACATAATGAAAACGAAACAGTTCCGTGTGGAAAACACAGACACAGAAAATAATCACCCACAACCAAAATGGGGAAAACAGGCTACCTAAGTATGATTCTCAATCAGAGACAACGATCGACAGCTGCCTCTGATTGAGAACCATACCAGGCCAAACACAGAAATACAACATAGAAAAAAGAACATAGACTACCCACCCCAACTCACGCCCTGGCCAAACTAACACAAAGACATAATAAAGGAACTAAGGTCAGAACGTGACAATGTACCTTATTGAAAGACACTCTTTCCTGCTGTCTGAGGAGAATGATACACTTTACTGTCACAACACAAACAGAGGACTGCAAAAGGAAACTACAGAAAGGTCTGACAGGGAAACAACACAGACTTAGGACTACTCCACTATCTCAACACTAGACCGCTCATGGATGTATCATATTGGTACTTTGCTGTCCCACACAGAGATGGCTAGACTCCTCACTGTAATTCCACATGGATATGTATAAAGGTCCAAACCCTGGGAAAAGCATTACTGACTCACCCCTACTGTCATCCTAGACCAGGGACAGAATGATGACACACACAGGTCTGTCTGTTCTCGTGTGTGTTTGTGGGTGCGTGTGTGAGGGAGGTATGTCGGCCTCACTTTGTCCCCTGTGAAGACGATGTAAGGTGATATGGAGCTGGGAAACATTGCTGTTCATGCAAGCAGGCTGGCCAGGTCTGAGCTCAACTCAAGTTTCAAGTTGTATTAGTCGTATGTACGGGATACGCATGGTATACATCATCCAATGAAATTCTTACTTGCAGGTTTCTTCTCGACAATGCATCAACAATAAGAACTAATAAAATATAAGTATAAGAACATAAAGTAAATGGCAAGATAACATAATAATACATTTTAGCATCAGTATCATACAGGAAGGCACATTATATAGTCCAATATGTATTGGGGAAGGGGGGATTGGGGAAGGGGGCAATTGTATAAATTGAGCAGTATAATAAGAGTCTGGTAGCAGCAGTTGTGATGTGTGTGTAGCATGAATGTACCTACAATGGGCATACAAAACATTATTTCCATGACAGACCGACCAGGTGAATCCAGGTGAAAGGTATGATCTCTAATTGATGTCACTTGTTAATCTGAAATTACTGTATTTTGATTGCATATTTTTATAGAATTACTGTTGAAAACTGTACATATACAGAAATATGTTTCGGTTCATTTACATCTTAAACATCTTAAAACATACTTTTAGCAGTAATTTTAGCCTGTCAAAGCAGGGAATGTACATTCATTAAACGTTTGTCACTCTTACTCGTATGTAAAATTAAGATTTTCACGTCATTTGATTCTACAAAAATGTTCTGTAATTTTACGGTTAATGTTTAGCTACCATGCTTTTCTGAGCTACCATGCTTTTCTTTACATATACAGTACCAGTCTAAAGTTTTTGACACACACTCATTCAAGTGATTTTCTTTATTTTAACAGGACACACCTGTTAATTGAAATGTATTCCAGGTGACGACCTCATGACATTGGTTGAGAGAATGCCAAGAATGTGCAAAACTGTCAAGGCAAAGGGTGGCTACTTTGAAGAATCTCAAATAGATAATATATTTTCAAATCGAATCAAATTTTATCGGTCATATACACATGGTTAGCAGATGTTATTGTGAGTGTAGCGAAATGCTTATATCTCTAGATCCGACAGTATAGCAGTATCTAACAGTTAATATCTATCAATTCCACAACAAAATCTAATATCTAACAAATTCCACAATCTGGTAAAGGAATGGGGTGAGAACATATAAGTATAAAATATATGGATGAGCAGTGATAGAGCGGCTAAGATGCAATAAATAGTAAAGAATAGATAGTGAAGGATACAGTATACAGTATGTACATATCACAAAATCACAAACTGCAATCAAATAAATAGTTTTCCTTTGACGATCTTCCTCTGTTTGCAATCCCAATGCTCATTGTTACACAATGAATGGTCTTTTGTTTGATAAAATCCATTTTTATAGCCTAACACAAAACATTTTGTGAACCGCTTGTGTCGTGAATTCCGTCTCATTACATTTTCAACGACACATTCAATGTAAATACACACACTAAACATGACTTTTCCAGTCATGTTGGTTTCATTGCAATCAACTGGTTTGTTTATAACACAACCAAACTTGATGGGTCATTTCGCGGGACGTATTCACTGAAAGAAACCGATTTGAAGACAACAAGTCATGACATTATTGTGCACCAATGATATGACCGCTGTTTCGTTGATTGACTGTATTTTAACCCAATGACCACTGATCGTCTTGAAATCTAGCTGGGTAGTTAGCCAATGAGCTGAGGTAAACGGCAATATGTAATGTTTATGTGTTGGAAGACCAACCCATGTAGTAAACTCTGGCATAAAGTGGGTCATTCGCCATTGAAGTTTCATACCGGAAGGAGCAACGCATGTTACGCACAGCGTTGTTTTGGTATAGCGCATCTTCAGCCATTTATATATCAATCAGTGTGGCGACTAAGTAAGAGGGAGCTAAATCTAAGTCTAGATATACAGATGTACACACAATTTTAGAAGAAATTGATAGGGAAAGTGAGACAGAGATTGTTGGAGGAAGATTCATTTAGTATTTCCCAAATGGAGGAATATTTTTTGAATGGAGAAGACATCGTTTTGGACTAGTAAGTTCTTCTCATGCTAATGCTGTTGTTTGAAATTAATAATATAAAATATGATTTGTGATTTATTTTTATTTTTTAGTAGCAATATATAAAATGGCACCCCCACTTGAAATAGCCTATTTGATGCTGTTGAGGGGAGGGGAGGCCCACAACAATGGCCAAAGTGAAATGGAGACAGTAGATACAGCTGGTCTGTTGTAATATAATAAAGACAGTAGATCTCGCTGGTCTGTCATAATATAATAGAGACAGTAGATCTAGCTGAAATGTCATAATATAAAATAGACAGTAGATCTAGCTGGTCTGTCATAATATAAATGAGACAGTAGATCTAGCAGGTCTATAATAATACATTATATTCCCCATACTCTATATAAATCTGTTTATTATGCCTGTTGATACAGGGCTCATATGTGAAACTATTCTAACTGAACATTTTCTTTCACAGTGACACTAACTCCGAATGGGAGCCCCCAGTGCCAAGGTGTCCATCCCCCACTGAATCTGGTTCATCCAGCTCCTGCCACAAGTGGTGTTAATCTGCCCAAATGTATTTCTGCAGGCATGGATGTACAGCATGGAGGCGTCACTGTGTTCTTTGCAAAATGAAGTCCCCCATCACCTGCACTACTTGCTTGGTGACCCTCTGCTTTACAACAGAAAGAGACTGCTATGGCACCTGGCATCAGCAGCACAATATTGTGTAGAGGACTGAGGGTCTACCAAATATTGAAAGTGTTATTTTTTAAATGTATATATATATATTTTCATGCTATTTCTCCATTTTATGTGGGGGGGGGGGGGGTGTTAGAATACCATTTTGGTATTTTGTATATAGTTATTCCATTCAAAATGTATAACTTCACCAATTTGGCCACTTGGGTACATTTGGGCTACTTGTGTGGGACACCTGGGTGACTTCATGATAAATGTCATGTAAGCACACTCATTTTGGAAGTTATCATTCTGAAACTTTGCACAAGTACTCTTGCCCTCTTATGTTTTTCACAGAAATTGTCCTCATCATCCTATCTGAATGTTTGTTTTGTCTTGTCCATTTTAAAGATGATGATACAACAATAAAAATGAAAAAATGTATGGTTTTTTCATTGTATTATCTAAACCTTATCTATTGTGTTATATTCTCCTACATTCAATTCACATTTACGCAAACTGTGTTTTCTTTCAAATTAAATCAAGAATATGCATATCCTTGGTTCTGGGCCTGAGCTACAGGCATTTAGATTTGGGTATGTCTTCAGGCGGACGTTGAAAAAAGTAGGGGGTAGCTGTAAGAGGTTTTAAATGAGCCTTCCACAAGCTTCCCACAATAATTTGGGTGACTTTTGGCCCATTCCTCCGGACAAAGCTGGTGTAACCGAGTCAGGTTTGTAGGCCTCCTTACTCGCACACGCTTTTTCAGTTCTGCCCAAAAAAATTCTATGGGATTGAGGTCAGGGCATTGTGTTGGCCACTCCAATACCTTGACTTTTGTCACGCCCCAACCATAGACAGCCCTTGGTTCTCTATGGTGTAGTAGGTCAGGGTGTGACTTGGGGGTGTTCTAGTTCAATATTTCTATGTTAGTGTTTTTTATGGTTCCCAATTAGAGGCAGCTGGTATACGTTGCCTCTAATTGGGGATCATATTGAGGTAGCCATTTTTTCCCACCTGTGTTTGTGGGATATTATTTGTGTTTGTGCTTGTAGCACCACCACAAGTTTGGAAGTATTATTGTGGGTATTGTCTATTTGGAAGACCCATTTGCGACCAAGCTTTAACTTCCTCACTGATGTCTTGAGATGTTGCTTCAATATATATACATCATTTTGCTTCCTCATGATGTCATTTATTTTGTGAACTGCACCAGACCCTCCTGCAGCAAAGCAACCCCACATCATGATGCTGCCACCCCTTCGCTTCACGTTTGGGATGGTGATCTTCGGCTTGCAAGCCTCCCCCTTTTTCCTCCAAACATAACGATGGTCATTATGGCCAAACAGCTCTATTTTTGTTTCATCAGACCAGAGGACATAGAGGACCAAAAATTATTTTCTTTGTCCCCATGTGCAATTGCAAACCTTAGTCTGGCTTTATTATGGCGGTTTTGGAGCAGTGGCTTCTTCCTTGCTGAGTGGCCTTTCAGGTTATGTCGATTTAGGACTTGTTTTACTGTGCATATAAATACTTTTGTACCTGTTTCCTAAAATATCTTCACAAGGTCTTTTGCTGTTGATCTGGAATTGATTTGCAATTTATGCACCAAAGTATGTTCATCTCTAGGAGACAGAACGTGTCTCCTTCCTGAGCGATATGACGGCTGTGTGGTCCCATGGTGTTTATACTTGCATACAATTGTTTGTACAGATGAACGTGGTACCTTCAGGCATTTGGAAATTTCTCCCAAGGATGGACCAAACTTGTGGGGGTCTACCATTTTTTTCTGAGGTCTTGGCTGATTTCTTTTGATTTTCCCATGATGTCAAGCAAAGAGGCACTGAGTTTGAAGGTAGGCCTTGAAATAAATCCACAGGTACGCCTCCAATTGACTCAAATTATGTCAATTAGCCTTTCAGATGCGTTTAAAGCCATGACATCATTTCCTGGAATTTTCCAAGCTGTTTAAAGGCACAGTCAACTTAGTATATGTAAACTTCTGACCCACTGGAATTGTGATACTGTGAAATAATCTGTCTGCAAACAATTGTTGGAAAAATGACTTGTGTCATGCACAAAGTAGATGTCCTAACTGACTTGCCAAAACTATAGTTTGTTAACTTCATGCGATGAGCAATCCTGGATCCGGGATCCTATTTATAGCCTCAAGCTCATTAGCATAACGCAACGTTAACTATTCATGAAAATCTCAAATGAAATGAAATAAATATATTTGCTCTCAAGCTTAGATTTTTGTTAACAACACTGTCATCTCAGATTTTCAAAATATGCTTTTCAACCATAGCTAAACAAGCATTTGTGTAAGAGTATTGATAGCTAGCATAGCTATAAGCCTAGAATTCAGCAGGCAACATTTTCACAAAAACAAGAAAATCATTCAAATAAAATCATTTAACTTTGAAGAACTTCAGATGTTTTCAATGAGGAGGCTCTCAGTTAGATAGCAAATGTCCAGTTTTTCAAAAAATATCCAGTTATAGCCTCAAGCTCATTAGCATAACGTAACGTTAACTATTTATGAAAATCGCAAATGAAATGAAATAAATGTGCTAGCTCTCAAGCTTAGCCTTTTCTTAACAACACTGTCATCTCAGATTTTCAAATATGCTTTTGAACCATAGCAAATCAAGCATTTGTGTAAGAGTATTGATAGCTAGCGTAGCATTTAGCGTAGCATTTAGCGGGCAACAATTTCGCAAAAAACAGAAAAGCATTCAAATAAAATCATTTACCTTTGAAGAATTTCGGATGTTTTCAATGAGGAGACTCTCAGTTAGATAGCAAATGTTCAGTTTTTCCTGAAAGATTCTTTGTGTAGGAGAAATCGCTCCGTTTTGTACATCACTTTTGGCTACCAAAACAAACCGAAAATTCAGTCACCAAAACGCCAAACTTTTTCCAAATTAACTCCATAATATCGACTGAAATATGGCAAACGTTGTTTAGAATCAATCCTCAAGGTGTTTTTCACATATCTCTTCATTGATATATCGTTCGTGGAAGCCTGCTTTCTTCTCTGAATTCCATGGAAAAATACTTGCAGCTTAGGTTTGAGCAATTTCGACGCAGGACACCGGGCGGACACCTGGTAAATGTGGTCTCTTATGGTCAATCTTCCAATGATATGCCTACAAATACGTCACAATGCTGCAGACACCTTGGGGAAACGATCGATAGGGCAGGCTCATTCCTTGCTTATTCACAGCCATATAAGGAGACAATGAAAAACAGAGCCTCAAAAATCCTGCTCATTTCCTGTTTGAAGTTTCATCTTGGTTTCGCCTGTAGCATCAGTTCTGGGGCACTCACAGATAATATCTTTGCAGTTTTGGAAATGTCAGAGTGTTTTCTTTCCAAAGCTGTCAATTATATGCATAGTCAAGCATCTTTTTGTGACAAAATATTGCGCTTAAAACGGGCACGTTTTTTTATCCAATAATGAAATAGTGCCCCCATAGTTTTAAGTTTTAATTACTCCAACCTAAGTGTATGTAAACTTCCGAATACAACTGTATATGCACATTGCCTTGTTTTCCTATTTAATATTTTTTTTTAGGGTTAGGGTAGTAGCTGCCCGCTTAGTGGAGCTCATAGGATGAATTAGATATTTGTTCACATAGCCAGCTACCCCCTTTTTCTCCCCAATTTTGTAGTATCCAATTATTCGTAGTTACTATCTTGTCTCATCGCTACAACTCCCATACGGGCTCGGGAGAGACGAAGGTCGAAAGTCATGTACCCTCCGAAACACAACCCAACCAAGCTGCACTGCTTCTTAATACAGTGTGCATCCAACCCGGAAGCCAGACGCACCAATTTTCCCTAGAGAGGGGACATGCGCCTTGCAACCTTGGTTAGCGTGCACTGCGCTGGTGCAAACCCTCCCTAACCCAGACGACTCTAGGCCAATTGTGCGTCGGCCCATGGACCTCCCAGTCGCGGCCGGCTGCGACAGAGCCTGGGCGTGAATCCAGAGTCTCTTGTGGCACAGCTAGCGCTGCGATGCAGTGCCCTAGGCAACTGCGCCATCTGGGAGGCCTCACAAGTTTCTTTTTTTGTCCTGCTTCTACCAATACAATTCATTTGTAAACTGTCCCAGCTTCGTAACTAATCAGCTAACATAGGCGAACTCTGTAGCTGGTCTGTCAGGCAAGCAATAGTTGATTGGAAGAGCGAGAGAGATAGAGAGAGAGCAAGAGAGAGAGAGAGAGAGAGAGAGAGAGAGTGTGTGTGTGTGGAATGGGAGGCGTGTTAGGAAGAGAGTATGTGTATGGTTGAGAAAATGAAAGAGAGTAAGGAACAGAGAGAGTGTGAGAGGGAGAGATTGTGTTCCTGACTACAATTGTATCCAATTTGTTGCTCCTCTCTTCTCCCTCTGTTACTCTGTTCCTCTAAGTCAGTGAAAGCTAAGGAAGTGATGTGGAGATCAGGGCCCAGCAGCAAGAGGCAGGGAGGAAATGGAGTTAGAGATGATGGGAAGGATAGAGATGTGGATCGAGGATGGAGGAGTGGAGTGAGAAAGGGAGAGTACAGGAGAGTGAAGGAGAGGAGAGTGAGTAAAGAGGGGGGAGAAAAGAGTGGAGGAATAGGACCATAAGGAAGAACAGGGAGAGGAGGAGGAATAGGGAGGGGAAGAGGGAGAGCACACCCAAATCAAATTAAATCAAATCAAATTTTATTTGTCACATACACATGGTTAGAAGATGTTAATGCGAGTGTAGCGAAATGCTTGTGCTTCTAGTTCCGACAATGCAGTAATAACCAACAAGTAATCTAACTAACAATTCCAAAACTACTGTCTTATACACGCAAGTGTATGGGGATAAAGAATATGTACATGAAGATATATGAATGAGTGATGGTACAGAGCAGCATAGGCAAGATACAGTAGATGGTATCGAGTACAGTATATACATATGAGATGAGTATGTAAACAAAATGGCATAGTTAAAGTGGCTAGTGATACATGTATTACATAAAGATGCAGTAGATGATATAGAGTACAGTATATATGTATACATATGAGATGAATAATGTAGGGTATGTAAACATTATATTAGGTAGCATTGTTTAAAGTGGCTGGTGATATATTTTACATAATTTCCCATCAATTCCCATTATTAAAGTGGCTGGAGTTGAGTCAGTGTGTTGGCAGCAGCCACTCAATGTTAGTGGTGGTTGTTTAACAGTCTGATGGCCTTGAGATAGAAGCTGTTTTTCAGTCTCTCGGTCCCAGCTTTGATGCACCTGTACTGACCTCGCCTTCTGGATGATAGCGGGGTGAACAGGCAGTGGCTCGGGTGGTTGTTGTCCTTGATGATCTTTATGGCCTTCCTGTAACATCGGGTGGTGTAGGTGTCCTGGAGGGCAGGTAGTTTGCCCCCGGTGATGCGTTGTGCAGACCTCACTACCCTCTGGAGAGCCTTACGGTTGTGGGCGGAGCAGTTGCCGTACCAGGCGGTGATACAGCCCGACAGGATGCTCTTGATTGTGCATCTGTAGAAGTTTGTGTGCTTTTGGTGACAAGCCAAATTTCTTCAGCCTCCTGAGGTTGAAGAAGCGCTGCTGCGCCTTCTTCACGATGCTGTCTGTGTGGGTGGACCAATTCAGTTTGTCTGTGATGTGTATGCCGAGGAACTTAAAACTTACTACCCTCTCCACTACTGTTCAACGGAGCGGAGCCTACGTTTCCATGGTGAGTGGCTGTCCCAAGTTCCACCATTCACCCTTGTACCACACAGCTTGGGCCTAAAGTGACATTGGTAGGGGTTTTAGAGTTGTTTTTAAAGGTGGTAGGAACTTAAATATGTTCCAGATCTTATAATGATTACAACAAAAAAATGGGCAGGGTTTACCATCTTGACCAACTGAGGAGCTATTACAATGTTCGGCGCACAGGCAACATTGTTTGAAAGTATGTGTTTTAGGGGATGCTCAACATTGCCATCATATATTCCTACATTATTGTGTGGGGGACCCTGCAAAGGCCCCATCCGAGGAACCACAGGCGCTGGTCCCTGAAGGCATTCAAAATGTAGCTTGTGCATTCACTTTGTGATATGTCTACAGTGCCAGGAAGAGGGGATCCAAGACTGTGGCGCCAGGGCGTGTGGACCGAGTTGTAACTCATTTGAATGCAGGTGAAGTTTGAAGGGCACACTTGTTGCATTCACTGGTGTCATCATAGTCGACTAATATTTCTACATTTTGTGCTAGACCTGGTCTTGTCACGTCCTGACCATGGAAAGCCTTTATTTTCTACGGTGGAGTAGGTCAGGGCATGACTTTGGGGTTGTTGTAGTTTATTATTTCTATGTATAGCCTAGTTTTTGTATATTTATGTTGGCCTGGTATGGTTCCCAATCAGAGGCAGCTGTCTATCGTTGTCTCTAATTGGGGATCATATTTAGGCAGCCTTGTCCCACTTGTTGTTTGTGGGATCTTGTTTTTGTATTGTTGCTTTTGAGCCCTACAAGGCTGTACGGTCGTTTCGCTTTATTGTTTTGTTGCTGGTTCACATTCAAATAAATTACGATGAACCCAAATCACGCTGCTCCTTGGTCTACCCGTTTCAGTGAGCGTTACAGGTCTGTACTAATCTTATTGAGAGAGGTTACCTACATTTTGAAGTAGTCTATAAATAGTTGTTTGCATTTTTACATTGTAACAGAAATTTATTATCAATCAAATAGCCTACCTTGTGTGGGTTTCGAAATAATTTCTGAGTATTGTTCTCTGGTCACATTTTGACATTTGTTTATATTTAAAGAATTATATTATACTTGGTCAATTTTAAAGTGAGTCATTTATTAGATGTACTACACTGTAAATACTCTTGGGTTTTATGTTGTATTGAGTGTTAAACATTTTTTGATAGTGATTGTCTTTGCACATTGGAAGACAAAATGAGGTATTCCTATTGACATGAATGTGTTGTCATTAAAGAAGAGGTTGTGGTCTTTAAAACTAAGTTAACTTGTAATTGTCATTTGTTCTTTGTTTTTGAGCTGTCTGCTTGTTTGAAATGTGAGAACCAGCTTTATTAGAAAAATTCTCAGTAATCTACAGCAGCATTCTAGAACTATATTGGGGTCTAAAGGGTTAAATACAGTATGCTTGTCAGCATACCAAAATGGTACAAACGATATGATACTAGGCCAAGTATCACGATACCAAGTAGTATCACGATACCATGGTGGAAGAAAATCAGTGGCCATCCTGTTTGCCCCGTACCAAGGACAGTTGTTCACGTTTGATAAACGTTCTCCAAAAACCTGTCGCTGAAATTTACACTTCTACTCAATTCAACACATTGAATTTGACTTCACACTATTCAGTGTATAATAGAATACTACGTGAATTGCTAATATTTGCAAAGGCTTAACTGTGATTTGGCTGGAGGAAGGAATATACAGTACCTGTCAAAAGTAGAGACCTACTCATTCCAGGGTTTCTTTATTTTTTTTACTATTTTCTACATTGTAGAATAATAGTGAAGACATCAAAACTATGAAATAACACATGTAATCATGTAGTAACCCAAAAGGTGTTAAACAAATCAAAATATTTTATATACTTCTAAGTAGCCACAGTTTGCCTTGGTGACAGCTTTGCATGCTCTCAAACAGCTTCATGAGGTAGTCCCATGGAATGCATTTCAGTTAACAGGAGTGCCTAGTTAAAAGTCAACTGTCCAACCGTTCAGAGGAGACTATGTGAATCAGGCCTTCATGGTCGACTTGCTGCAAAGAAACCACTACTAAAGGACACCAATAATAAGAAGAGACTTGCTTGGACCAAGAAACACGAGCAATGGACAATAGACCGGTGGAAATCTGTCCTTTGGTCTGATAAATCCAAATTTGAGATTTTTGGTTCCAACCGCTGTGTCTATGAGATGCAGAGTAGGTGAACGAAATATCTCTGCATGTGTGGTTCCCACTGTGAAGCATGGAGGAGGAGGAGGTGTGATTTGTGTGGGGTGCTTTAATGGTCACACTGTCTGCGATTTATCATCCCATCTGGTTTGTGCTTAGTGGGACTATCATTTGTTTTTCAACAGGACATTAACCAAACACACCTTCAAGCTATGTAAGGGCTTATTTGACCAAGGAGGAGAGTGCTGAATTAGATGACCTGGCCTCCACAATCACCCAACCTCAACCCAATTGAGGTGGTTTGGGATGAGTTGGACAACAGAGTGAAGGAAAAGCAGCCAACAAGTGCTCCGCATATGTGGGAACTCCTTCAAGACTGTTGGAAAAGCGTTCCAGATGAAGCTGGTTGAGAGAATGCCAAGAGTGTGGAAAGCTGTCATCAGGGCAAAGGGTGGCTAATTTGAAGAATCTAAAATATATTTGGATGTTTTAAAACACGTTTTTGATTACTACATGATTCCATATGTGTTATTTCATAGTTTTGATGTCTTCACTATTATTCTACAATTTAGAACTTTTTTAAATAAAGAAAAACCCTTGAATGAGTAGGTGTGTCCAAACTTTTGACTGGTACTGTACATGGATAAATGCTTCACTCTGTCACAGATGCAATGGTTGCCCTTAGTTTGAAGATGTAATCCGGAGACAGGTGTTTTATGCAACAGCCTTCTGTGTGTTCTCTATTCGACTTCCTCTGCATATGTGCACTCAAACGCCAGGATTTTATCCATCTCATTAGCTATCATACTCTAATTCCATTGGGCGTTCCACTGATTTCAAAACTCGGTCCTCCAGAAAGTGGAGAGCAACACTTTTTGCAGTTCTACTACGTAATATCTTTCAAAACAGCTATGTTAGAATTGATTACCTACACATACTGACCAGCTCATGATAGACAGAAGCCTGCTACATGGCAGACCAATCCAAACTCATATCTCGGCATGTCCAGCACATACATTATCTCAGCCAATCATGGTTAGGGGGAAGGTTCCTTACTTTTTTCGTAGGGAAACCAACTAGGCAGATGGTTCAGTTCTCAGAATATTTGTTTTAACCAAGGGGCAGGCAAAAGGGCAGGTTGTGGGCAGGTAGAGGTACATAGTCCAAGGCAGAGTCAAAAAGGTACAGAACGGCGGGCTGGCAGGCAGGCTCAGGGCAGGCAGGCAGGATTAGGGCAGGCAGGCAGGGTCAGGGCAGGCAGGCTCAGGGTCAGGGCAGGGTCAGAGCAGGCAGGCAGGCTCAGGGTCAAGGCAGGCAGGCTCAGGGCAGGCAGGCTCAGGGTCAGGGCAGGCTCAGGGCATGCAGGCTCAGGGTCAGGGCAGGCAGAAAAGTCGGAACCAGGAAAACAAGAACTGGAGAATATGGGAAACACGCTGGTAAGACCTGACAAAACAAGACAATCTGGCAACAGACAAACAGAAAATGCAGATATAAATACACATGGTATAAGGGGGAAAAATAGGAGACACCTGGTGGGGGGGGTTGAGATGAGCACAAGACAGGTTAAACAGACCAGGGTGTGACAAGTGTCTGTTGGAAAGCAGATTGAACCAAGTTTTCCTCTAGGATTTTGCTTGTTCTATATTCTGTTTGATTTGACAATTAAAAAAAAAAATCCTTAGTCCTTGCCGATGACAAGCATACCCATAAAATGATGCAGAAACCACCATGCTTGAAAATATGAAGAGTGGTACTCAGTGGTGGGTTGTGTTGGCTTTGCCCCAAACGTAATGCTTTGTATTCAGGACAAAAAAAGTAAAATAATGTGCCACATTTTTTGCAATATTACTTTTGTACCTTATTGCAAACATGACGCATGTTTTGGAATATTTTTATTCTGTACAGCCTTCCTTCTTTTCACTGTCATTTATGTTAGTATTGCGGAGTAACTACAATGTTGTTGATCCATCCTCAGTTTTACATTTACATTTAAGTCATTTAGCAGACGCTCTTATCCAGAGCGACCTACAAATTGGTGAATTCACCTTCTCTCACAGCCATTAAATTCTTAACTTTCATAAAATCCCCATTGGGCTCATGGTGAAATCTCTGAGTGGTTTCCTTCCTCTCTGTCAATTTAGGAAGGTTGGCTATATCTTTGTAGTGACTGGGTGTATTGATACACCATACAAAGTTTAATCAATAACAGCACAATGCTCAAAGGGGTATTAAATGTCATCTTTACCCATTTAAGTGCCCTTCTGAACTATTGGAAAACCTCCTTGGTCTTTGTTGAAAGTTATGCATGAAATTCACTGCTTGACTGTGGGACCTTACAATTATCTGTGTGTCTGGGTTACAGAGAAGGGGTAGTCACTTCAAAATAATTTTAAACACTATTATTGCACACAGAGTGAGTTCATGCAACTTATTTTGTGACTTTTTGAGCACAGTTTTACTCCTGAACTTATTTAGGCTTGCCATAACAAAATGGTTGAATCTCAAAACATTTCAGCTTTTCATTTTTAATTCATTTATAAACATTTCTAAAAACATAATTCCACTTAGGAATTATAGAGTATTGTGTGTAGATCAGTGACACAAAATATACATTTTATCAATTTAAATTCAGGCTGTAACACAACAAAATGTGGAAAAAGTCAAGGGGTGTGAATACTTTCTGATGGCTCTGTAAATTACATTTGTTTGTCCAAAACCAATCACCTATTTAAATATGTTTGCAGTTGCACTTTTGAATACAGTTATTAAAAGTAGTTTTTATTCTAATGTCTTGCCCACTCACTATTGATATATTCTACATCATCAAGGTAGCAAATGATGACAATTTAGAATGATAGGACAGCCATTTGCAGTAAAAAAAAGGGGGGGAGGTAGATAGCCTAGCGGTTAAGAGCGTTGGGCCACTAACCGAAAGGTTGCTGTTCCGAATCCCTGAGCCAACTAGGTGGGGTGTAACCTCCCCGTCCCGCTGCTCATATCAAAAAGACCCATTTTCACACCACGATTGGCCTAATGAGCTGGAATGACAGCCGGGTTCGGCGAATGGTGTGATCCCATTATCTGCATCTGGTTATGAGTGGCAGAGGAAGTGACACGGGCTGAACTATAGCAGAGGCTCCTCTGACTCCCCCTGTCTGGACTGTGTGATATGCTAATTAGCTTCAGAAAGGTACTGAAAAAAGAGACAAGGGAGAGTGAGAACGAGAGTGGGAGAGAGAGAGGTAGAGGGAGAGGTGGGGAGAGAGTGAGAGAGATATTAATGACTCTCCCTCTATAGTCCAGGAGATGTAGGTCTGTTAGAACAGCTTGTTAGAATCCAGGGCACAATAAGAAGTTGTTTTGAGTGTGTTCAGTAACAACTCCACAAGGGAAAATATCAGCCATTAGCCAGAGTCAGTGTAAGATGACAAGTGAAAAACAGGAGCACAGCTTACTGACAATGTAGAGGACCTTTTGCCACTGGACAGATTCATACAAGCACTAATGCTACCATTGACAGATCAGAGATAGGCTAGTATATTATTTCTGCTCTAGAATCAAACAGCAATTACACAAATGTCACTATGTAACCTAGAGGGAAACGGGTAGTATATCATTAGGCCTACCACCTGAATGTGGGAGTCGACAGTATAAACTCTAAAGAGTATAGCACAATTCCTGCATCTTAAAGTGTTAATTCATATTATAGAATAATGTTTTGCGAAGTCCCAGACTCCTAATGTGTCAGGTCTAGTGGCATAAGGATGAATAATTGGCTGTATTACCAGCTCTACCATCTCTTCCTCTGAGGCTTCCACCATGATTAGGGAAGTAATTGTACCCCGGCGTCTGACACAACCATCTATTGACACACACACACACACACACACACACACACACACACACACACACACACACACACACACACACACACACACACACACACACACACACACACACACACACACACTTTTACTTTTAAAATTGCAACCTCAATTATCTCAGTGACTGATTTAGTGATATTGGAGCATGGGTGGGGGGGTTTAGTTTTTACATGGCCTTCATAATCATCCACCTGCCTTATTTTCTAATTCACCGCCTGAGAAATTCATATTACATGGAATTACATGGTGTCAATCTCCCCCATTCATTTGAGATAGAGGCCTCCATATCTGTTTAAGCATGTAACAGGATCTTCACAATATCACTCAACTTGACTTTACACCACTTTCAAGGTCTGTTAAAGAAAAAGTATATTTTGTAGTTAGTGAACCCTAACTTTGATATTACCACTTCAATTACAGATTTACCCTTCAAGTAAAAACTAGTACTTTCTGGTAAATTAGCAGTTCAAGATTCTGTCTTTGGTTGCGTTTTATGTTATTACATAATGTAATATATTTTGACATGGGAGGCTTTGACTGATTTCACTTTTAGACTAATCCTTTGGCTAGAGGAAATATTGAAAGTGGAAAATGTGGACTATGATTGCCTTACCTTCACCAAATCAGTAATCAAATCAGACGCCTCATTCTCAGTGTAGGTGTTTCATTTTTTTTATCCCACAAACCGCACATGTTTTCCGTATGTAGAAAAGATAATGGACCTATATATTTTAAAAAATATAGTCTTTGAGAACTAACGTTCACCAAAATAAAAGCTAGACAGTCAGGGAGAATTTGTAGAATTGCAGAGAATTTGCTTTAAAATTGCAAAACAATATTGTAGCTCCATGTCGATATGTTTAGAATTACAGGAAATTGACTTGATAATGCAACATTTCACAACACCGCCAAGATGGGGGCCTCTAAAACGTTTTCAGTTGCTCCAATGGGCTGAACGCGGCCCCTGTCACGCCCCCTGTCACGCCCACCACCTACTCTAAACCACTTTTTTATCCATAAAAAAATGTGTCTGAACCTGACCCCGAATAAACTGTTCTCATTTCACTCAGGGGTCAGTGAGCCTGGGGCAGCATTGAGGTGAATCACCTGTCGTTCAAACGTGTCTGTCTGTACACACTGACAGTTGATGTCAGAAGTTTGAAATCTTCAAAGTTTAACTTGCTTTGGGGGTTGGATTGAGTAATGACAACAGGACAAATATCATTGGATATAACTAAATACACTTGGATTTTTCTACACACCAGAGATAAATCTTCTGCCTACACATTTCGTTTACATTTGCAATAAATGGGTGCTGCACAGTCTGTATTTGGTACTACAATCAATACTCTGCTGTTGTGTTGTTATTACCACTCTGAAACAAACAGAGCAATATGCACTTTGACTGAAATGCTGTGTTTTGATACTGTTTAATATAACGCAGACCATGTCACAAACAGGAAGAGTGATGCCATGTAAATTCAGCACCCTCGTCGTACCCTAAACATGTCATTTTCTCTCTCTCATTTAGATTCAGTGAATCTATCAAACCTTTTATGATACTTTGTGGTTTAGCCTAGTGGTAGCTAGCTGGTCAGCATGTGTTGTGGTCATCTAATGGATGTGAAGTAGTGGTATCTGTATATTGAGATTTGGGGTAATACAATTCAAATCAAGTCCTTAACCGTCAATGTAGTTAAGAAATAGAGTTGAGAAAATATTTACAAACTAAAGTTTAATATATATATGTATGTATGTATGTATGTATGTATGTATGTATGTATGTATGTATGTATGTATGTATGTATGTATGTATGTATGTATGTATGTATGTATGTATATATGTATATATATATATGTGTATGTATATATATATGTATATGTATATGTATGTATATATGTATATATGTATGAATGTATATATAATGTATGTATATATGTGTATATATATATGTATGTATGAATGTATATATATATATATGTATGTATATATATGTATATATATATATACAGTATACAAAAGTAACACAAAATAACAATAACGAGACAATATACAGGGGGTACCGGTACCGAGTCAATGTACAGGTTAGTCGAGGTAATTTGTACATGTAGGTAGCGGGAAAGTGACTATGCATAGATAATGAACTGTAAGTAGCAGCAGTGTAAAACAAAGCGTGGGGGGTGTCAATGTCTTTGTGGCCATTTGATTAATTGTTCAGCAGTCTTATGGCTTGGGGCAAGAAGTTGTTAACAAGCATTTTGGTCCTAGACTTGGCGCTCCGGTACCACTTGCCGTGCAGTAGCAGAGAGAACAGTCTATGACTTGGGTGACTGGAGTCTTTGACAATTTTTTGGGCCTTCATCTCACTCTGCCTAGTATGTAGGTCCTTGATGGCAGGAAGCTTGGCCCCAGTGATGTACTGGGCCGTACGCACCACCCTCTGTAGCGCCTTAAGGTCAGATGCCAAGCAGTTGCCATACCAGGCGGCAGTGTTGGGTAGGCTAATTTCTAAATGTAATCCGTTACAGTTACTATTTACCTGTCCAAAATTGTAATCAGTAACATTTCTTTTGGATTACCCAAACTCAGTAACGTAATCTCATTACATTCAGATTACTTTTCCCTTTAGAGGCATTGGAAGAAGACAACAATTTATGTTGCCAATAGAACAACATCTATTGCAGGATAAATCAATGTTAAGTTTACAGAGCTTGGCCCTATATGGGTGTTACATTTTACTTTATGGGTTGGTTATGTAGGCTTCTTCTTTTTTGTATTACCCCAAACTCAGTAAATTCATCTGATTACATTCCGTTACTTTTAGATTACTTTCCTCTTAATACGAGGCATTAGAAGAAGTAAAAAATGTATGTTACCAATTGAACGACATCTATTGCAGTATGAATCAATGTGAAAGTTGTCGTGGAAATGTTCTGTATTTACCAAATCATGAGAGCAAACCACACACAAGTCAGAGTTAGTTATCACAAAGTCCATCTTTAATTATATGAGCGTTATCACAACCCTGTGACTCTCAGATCAATTCAGTGTCTATCAATGAATTCTCTGAGAGTCCCTTACACATTGCAACTGAGATCCTTTATAGCAAAGACACACATAGCCAGATAGCATCGGCATAATTTATCGTTCAGCTTTGTCTCCTAAACTATGTTCTTTTCTCAAACTCAGAACCATAAACCAATCCTCCATATCAACAGGCATATATCAAATCCATCATATCTTGACAAGATCACAGAGACACATTGACTGGCACACAGACATTGTGGAGCCAAGAGATACACGCTTGACCTCTCCCCTCTCTCTGGCCCAAATAACTTAGTCTTGACATAGAACAGATAACTGCAACCCCGGCCACAGTATAAACATTCTGATGAGAAGTAACTTACAAACATATGATGAGTATAAACCATCTTATCTATGTTACCAACTACTTCTAATTTTTTCCCCAACAAAGTTTACATAGCTGGACTTACAATTGAAGTTGTAAGTTTACATACACATTAGCCAAATACATTTAAACTCAGTTTTTCAAAATTCTGGTAATTTAATCCTAGTAACAATTCCCTGTCTTTGGTCAGTTAGGATCACCACATTATTTTAAGAATCTGAAATGTCAGAATAATAGAGAATTATTTATTTCATCTTTTATTTCTTTCATCACATTCCCAGTGGGTCAGAAGTTTACATACACTCAATTGGTATTTGGTAGCATTGCTTTTAAATTGTTTAACTTGGGTCAAACGTTTCGGGTAGCCTTCCACAAGCTTCCCACAATAAGTTGGGTGAATTTTGTCCCATTCCTCCTGACAGAGTTGATGTAACTCAGTCAGGTTTCTAGGCATCTTTGCTCGCACACACTTTTTCAGTTCTGCCCACAAATTGTCCATGGGATTGAGGTCAGGTCTTTGTGTTGGCCACTCCAATACCTTGCCTTTGTTGTCCTTAAGCCATTTTGCCACAACTTTGGAAGTATTTTTGGGGTCATTGTCCATTTGGAAGACCCATTTGCGAACAAGCTTTAACTTCGTGACTGATGTCTTGGGATGTTGCTTCAATATATCCACATAATTTTCCTCCCTCATGATGCCATCTATTTTGTGAAGTGCTCCTTACCCTCCTGCAGCAAAGCACCCCCACAACATGATGCTGCCACCCCTGTGCTTCATGGTTGGAATGGTGTTCTTCGGCTTGCAAGCCTCCCAATTTTTCCTTCAAACATAACGATGTTCATTATGGCGAAACAGTTATATTTTTGTTTCATCAGACCAAAGGACATTCGTCCAGAAAGCATGATCTTTGTCCCCATGTGCAGTTTCAAACCATAGCCTGGCTTTTTTATGGCCGGTTTTGGAGCAGTGGCTTCTTCCTTGCTGAGCAGGTTATTTCAGGTCATTTCGATATAGGACACGTTTTACTCGGGATATAGATACTATTGTATTTGTTTCCTCCAGCATCTTCACAAGTTCCTTTGCTGTTGTTCTGTGATTGATTTGCACTTTTCGCAGCAAAGTACATTCATCTCTAGGAGACAGAACGCGTCTCCTTCCTGAGCGGTATGACGGCTCCGTGGTCCCATGGTGTTTATACATCTGTACTATTGTTTGTACAGATGAACGTGGTACCTTCAGGCGTTTGGAAATTGCTCCCAAGGATGAACCAGACTTGTGGAGGTCTACATTTTCTTTTCTGAGGTCTTGGCTGATTTCTTTTGATTTTCACATGATGTCAAGCAAAGAGGCACCGAGCTTGAAGGTAGACCTTGAAATACATCCACAGGTACACCTCCAATTGATTCAAATGATGTCTATTAGCCTATTAGAAGCTTCTAAAGCCATGACATCATTTTCTGGAGTTTTCCAAGCTGTTTAAAGGCACAGCCAACTTAGTGTATATAAACTTCTGACCCACTGGAATTGTGATACAGTGAAATAATCTGTCTGCAAACAATTGTTGGAAAAATGACTTGTGTCATGCACAAAGTAGATGTCCTAACTGACTTGCCAAAACTATACTTTCAAAAACAAGAAACTTGTGGAGTGGTTGAAAAAAGAGTTTTAATGAATTAATCCGAAGTGTATGTAAACTTCCAACTTCAACTGTATATGGAGGTTAAATTTTACTTCATGGGTTGGTTATGTAGGCTTCCTCTAACCCATTGCTTTATACTACATATAATAATAGGATTCAAATATATCTTTGCATTAAAAACCAAAGTCTATCAGAATTCTAGTCATTCCTATAAATGTTATACCCCCTGATCTTCAAGAATAGGACTCGGAAATATGGAAGTATAGATTTGCAAAATTTTCTACCTGAGCATGACCCAAAAACTAAGAACTTATTAGCCAGCCCTACTCTGTTGTTTATGATTTTGTTGTCACGGAGGTCTGATTGGGTTCATGATTCGAGTTAAAAAATAAATGCTGTGCTCAAGGAATGACATGCTTTGTGCCATTTACACTTGAAAAATGTATACCATGTGCTGAATTTGCTATAGGCGTATTGTTTACCTTTTTGTTGGTGACACTTTGATATCTTGATAATATGCAGCTGTTAAAAGGGCAAATCCACAGATGAAACAATAACAAAACGGCAACAAAACTGAGGGATGGGCCTGGAGAAATGTAACCACTCTCAGATTAATAGACAGAGCTATGGATGCAAGGACTGACCGGCGATGACATCAAAGTTATTGTTTTAACCATGTTAAGAGGCTATACAGTGTTTGTTTACATTTACAATGTTCACAAACATTGGAGTAAAACAAGCTTATATTTTGGGTTCCCATGGAGTGTGACAGTTGAACTAAACTCATGAGGAATTTACAAGTTATATTCTTCAAGAATCAATGGATATACAGTGGGGAGAACAACTATTTGATACACTACCGATTTTGCAGGTTTTCCTACTTACAAAGCATGTAGAGGTCTGTAATTATTTTTATCATAGGTACACTTCAACTGTGAGACGGAATCTAAAACAAAAATCCAGAAAATCACATTGTATGATTTTTAAGTAATTAATTTGCATTTTCTTGCATGACATAAGTATTTGATCACCTACCAACCAGTAAGAATTCCAGCTCTCACAGACCTGTTAGTTTTTCTTTAAGAAGACCTCCTGTTCTCCACTCATTATCTGTATTAACTGCACCTGTTTGAACTCGATACCTGCATAAAAGACACCTGTCCACACACTCAATCAAACCGACTCCAACCTCTCCACACTGGCCAAAACCAGAGAGGGTGTAAGGACATCAGGGATAAAATTGTATACCTGCACAAGGCTGGGATGGGCAACAAGACAATAGGCAAGCAGCTTGGTGAGAAGGCAACAACTGTTGGCACAATTATGAGTAAATGGAAGAAGTTCAAGATGACGGTCAGTCACCCTCGGTCTGGGGCTCCATGCAAGATCTCACCTCGTGGGGCATCAATGATCATGAGGAAGGTGAGGGATCAGCCCAGACCTACATGGCAGGACCTGGTCAATGACTTGAAGAGAGCTGGGACCACAGTCTCGAAGAAAACCATTAGTAACACACTACGCCGTCATGGATTAAAATCCTGCAGCACACGTAAGGTCCCCCTGCTCAAGCCAGCGCATGTCCATGCCCGTTTGAAGTTTGCCAATGACCATCTGGATGATCCAGAGGAGGAATGGAAGAAGGTCATGTGGTCTGATGAGAATTTTTTTTATTTTTTTGGTCTAAACGCCACTCGCCGTGTTTGGAGGAAGAAGAAGGATGAGTACAACCCCAAGAACAGCATCCTAACCATGAGGCATGGAGGTGGAAACATCATTCTTTGGGGATGCTTTTCTGCAAAGGCGACAGGACAACTGCACCGTATTGAGGGGAGGATGGATGGGCCCATGTATCGCGAGATCTTGGCCAACAACCTCCTTCCCTCAGTAAGAGCATTGAAGATGGGTCGTGGCTGGGTCTTCCAGCATGACAATGACCCGAAACACACAGCCAGGGCAACTAAGGAGTGGCTCCGTAAGAAGAATCTCAAGGTCCCGGAGTGGCCTAGCCAGTCTCCAGACCTGAACCCAATAGAAAATCTTTGGAGGGAGCTGAAAGTCCGTATTGACCAGCAACCGAAACCTGAAGGATCTGGAGAAGGTCTGTATGGAGAAGTGGGCCAAAATCCCTGCTGCAGTGTGTGCAAACCTGGTCAAGAACTACAGGAAACGTGTGATCTCTGTAATTGCAAACAAAAGTTTCTGTAGCAAATATTAAGTTCTGCTTTTCTGATGTATCAAATACTTATGTCATGCAATAAAATGCAAATTAATTACTTAATCATACAATGTGATTTTCTGGATTTTTGTTATAGATTCCGCCTCTCACAGTTGAAGTGTACCTATGATAAGAATTACAGACCTCTACATGCTTTGTAAGTAGGAAAACTTGCAACATCAGCAGTGTAGCAAATACTTGTTCTCACCATATATATATATATATATATATATATATATATATATATATAATCTAATTTATAAGTTAAAAAAAAATAGATGTAGCAACTACAGATTGCCCCTTTAAGTCTATCAAAAGTGTGCACATTTGAGCATGTGTCCATCAGGCTTATGAATTAATTTTTATATCAGCATGAATTAGATTGAGCAATAAAAGCCCCACTTTTATTCCATATGCTGGGATCCACACTATGCACCTGTTGCAAGAGCACGTTTTTCACTGACTCTCCACTGGTTTCAAAAACAATGATTGATAGGCAGCTTAAACTTTGAACTCAACCATTATTGGGTCCAAATACACAGTTAGATTTGTGAACAGCCATCCACAACAACCACAATCTGTAAGGCGCAAATAGCTAAATGAGAGAGCAGCAGTGTGATTCCATCAGTGCACTATGTAAATATCAATAAGTGATATCAGTATTGCTGTAGATTACACCACTGCTGTTGGATGCCGACAGCAGTTGCACCATTGGAACACAAAGCTTGGACTGTAGCCTACAAAAGCCTTTTCCTGCTCTTTTCCCATGATTCATCAAACACATTTGGTGTGTCATCATAGTGGTCTCAGACTTCTGGTCAGACTCGCCCAGGTGGAAGAAACTTAAACTTGCAATTTTGAATGCCATTGAGAAAAATCTGACACTTCTCTGTTTTCTCTCGCAGACATCCTTTCTGAATTTAAAAGTCATCTTCAAAGTAATCATCCAAATCATCAGTAATCTGATTACAATATTTTTACTGGTAAAATGTGTCCGTTTCTCTCCAACATTGCCAGGCGGTGAAGCAAACAATCAGGATGCTCTTGATGGGGCAGCTGTAGGACTTTTTCCTGTAGTCTACAATCAGCTCCTTTGTCTTGCTCACATTGCTCTGTACTGGTATTAGTGGTTAGCATATTATATTTTTTTGCCTATGCTTTTTTTGCCTATGCTCCCCGGTTCACCCTGCCAGCTGTTCTAATAGCTCAAATCAAATTTGCAATGACAGTGTTGACCTCTCTCTCTCTCTCTCTCTCTCTCTCTCTCTCTCTCTCTCTCTCTCTCTCTTCATCTTTCAGGGTTGATTTAGCACTGAACAAGCATGAAGTCAAACGCTTAGTAATAAAGCCTCTCCACTCCACATGCTCAACCTGTTAACATTCTCTTTCTCTCATTCTGCTCTCTCCCCACTCTGTCTTTCTTGTTTTCTCTCTCTCCCTCTCTGTCTCTCCTACCCTCTGTATTCAATGGCCTGAGGCATGGTCACTCAATGCATGCCTGACTAGGATCAGTAATGTTAAGTGAGTGTGTAGATGTTGGCCCTGAAGATGCTCTGCTTAGGCCCATCTTACACTGCACACATTTGACATGAGCATTGATCCATGTTACACATTTAGCTCAGCGTTTAATTAAAGCTAATCTGTATTACTTACATTGTCAAATTGATGATTGCATTGACTGTGTGTGTTCAATATTTCACATAATCCTCGGGCTTGATCTGATAGCTTGTAATTGATTCCTTTGTTCTCACCTAAGGATGATATATATTCAGATCAATGGATCAAGGGTTTTAGTAGGTTTCAGGAGTCAACTTGTAGTTCAGTGAAACCCAGTACAACTCTGTCCTCCCATTCATCTTTAGTTAATCCCAGGGGGAGGTATCAGGCCTTTTTAAGATGGCCACCAGCGACTAGGTTATGGACTTCCTCTGGGTAGGGCCTGTTCTGTTCTACACCAGACCCAGCTGTTGTCGTGGTGATTTGAACACAATGTTTTCTATCAAGAAATTTGTCCGCACAGAGTGTACCTGTGCATGCACGTTTCTGTGTGCATCTGTGTTTCTGTTCGGCACATTGACATTGGGACTCTATTGAGAAAAGCTCTTCCAAAATGTTGGCATGTGACTTTAAATAAATAATTTATCAGAGAAAGATTGTGCATCTAGAATTCTTCTCTAAATCCCTTGAGAATAGACCAGGAGTGGGAATACTGTGTACCTAGGCTTCAGTCATTTGGGTCCATGTTTTCCTTGATGAGAACACAATCTTTCTTCATGAACACTTTCAATTTGAAGGGAGGTAACTCGCCAGTCATCACACAACATTTTTATCAAGCTAGCTAAAATCTTATTGATTGAAGAATTGTTCCAACTTCAAATGCACTTTAACACAATCATGTTCGATTTACTGTATGACTAAAGCTTTCTGCTTTAGTTTCCGAGATGATTGATCTCTGTCAAGGGAGGAGCTGTTTTATACATATTGAGTATATTTATTTATTCTGATCACAATTTTGTTTGTTTGCAATGCCAATTCTTTCCCCATAAAATGTAAATACTTACTTTTATGTTTGCTAGCTGGACAGGCAAGCGCAGCAGAGTACTAAACTGTAATCCAATCAAAACATGTCTACTATCCATGTTACAATCTCTGCTAATCACGTCTGACAAACATGTTATCCCTATCTAAGGTAGAAGACAGCTGGTGACATCTCGAGAGAGATCTCTGTCCGACAAATTCTATTTGTAATGTAAATGTAGAAATGTGATACCATTAATGCAAGCTGTAAAATGACTCCCAACATAGAACACACCGTCCTTAGTAAATATAGCTAGCATGCTAGTTAGTTAGATAGTTACAACAGTAAATATGTTGCTAGCTAGCAGTAGTAGATAGCTTTATCACAAGCTAGCATGTCCTCCTGGGATGAGAGGCGTTTCAAGTAATAATTTTAAGTCTACAAAAATCCTTTGCTGTGACAATGGTCTATTCAGCTCTCCTGTGTCCTGCTCCCAGAGATCAACCAGATGCTATTAAGCAAGCATGGACTGATTCACTGACCTGCGAGTAGAGCCATTCTACTGCAGTTTGAATGAGTCTTACCATCACTATTTAGACATTGAGACCACAAAATGATATTAATTTTGTCTGTTGTCTTTTCTTTGTGGGTTTTGTCATATACAGTCAAGTGCATTTTAGACTTGAAGAACTCCAACTACAGATACACAAGCTTGTTTGAGCATCTTGAAGACTACATTCTATGTAGAATCAGTTTACCAGGGGCCAAACATATTATTTTACCATTGTAACGTGCAGTTGGGAGAATTCCAAATGCTCCTAGAAAGAAGGGGGAATACTGAAGCATGCGTTAATGACAGTTCTACAGTCTCCATCAGAGGCCCAGGCAATTGGCATAGATGGTAAAGCTCTCACTTCTGGACTGCAACATTGTAAGATTGTGACCTTCATGGCACTTGATATACATTGAGTGTACAAAACATTAAGAACACCTGCTCTTTCCTTGACAGACTGACCAGGTGAATCCAGGTGAAAGCAATGAAGGATTTTTAAGCCATGAGACAATTGAGACATGATTTATGTATGTGTGCCATTCAAAGGGTGAATGGGCAAGACAAAATATTTAAGTGCCTTTAACGGAGTATGCTAGGTTTTTCATGCTCAACAGTTTTCTGTGTGTATCAAGAATGATCCACCACCCAAAGGACATCCAGCCAACTTGACACAACTGTGGGAAGCATTGGAGTCAACACGGACCATCATTCCTGTGGAACGCTTTCGATACCTTGTAGAGTCCATGGCCCAACAAATTGAGGATGTTCTGAGGGCAAATGGGGGTGTAACTCAATAACAGGAAGTTGTTCCTAATGTTTTTTACACTCAGACATTGATTGATTTGTAGTTTACACTATATTTAGATACTTCAAATACTGCCTAAGACACCTTTTGATATTTCTCTCCGTACTCAATAAATGGTGAAACACTATTTGTGATGGTGTTCTTTGTTAGAATGCATATGCATAAAATGTACATTATGGAAAACATGTCTCACACTCATAGTTAGTAGAATAATTAATAGATTGGCAAGTTTGGCACCATCAACTTTTTGGTTAGTAGGAAAGTTTATAATTTAAACCACCGGAATATACTCACATTCACTGAACACTTAGTATTTCAAACTTAAACATTCCATTTCCCAAATGCCTTTTCCATAATCCTACAGCCTCTTTATCGTTCTCCATGCCGTAAATGCAAGCCCACCATGGTATTGGGCAGTTGCTATTTGAGAAATCAAACTCTGGCTATCTTATGTATGCATTTGCAGCTATTGTTTTTAAACCTCCATTCTAGCATACAGTACACGACACACACCTTTCTATCTACATGCTTTTATTTGTGTTTCTATGCAAAATATGTCATTTAATGTTTCTCTAAGCCTGCAGCTGGTTACATGAAATGAGACACAGTGTATGATCGTGCCAAAACCTTATTCAAAACATTATATTCACTGAAGAGAGCTGGCTAATGAAAAGCAAATGGACATTTACAGTAGCTGGCTAGGCTAGTCTAACTGTAACATTGTCAAGCTTTCAATAAATTGTCTAATTGGTCAACAGAGTTGCCTCTTCATAAGATCAAGACAATGGGTATTGCATTGCATGCTGCATATTTCAAGTGCACTCGAAAACAGATATGTATCTTATTTCAGTTTTTGGGAGTAAGCTATATATGTTCCTCTTCACCAGACAGCAGCTTGTGTTTTCACAAGAGGCCGTGTTTGCATCATAGATAGAAGCAGGCCATTGGCTGCCTTTATCCCGAGGGGTATGTATGGGAGTTCTGATTGGTTCCATGTTTAGCAATTTGGCAAATATGCTTGAGCAGTGTTGAAATATACTATTATGAGAAAAAGGTGGCAACACATTTTATAGTCATAGGAATGTTTTACTGTTATATACAAAAAATCTGCACCACCCTCGACAGGGATCGATCACGTTTTTTTCTGATTCGACCCACCACTTACTCCCAGATTCTGATTTCCCACGAGCATGTGAAGCCAGCAACAGTCTCAAGTCGAGAGTTTCTTGTACCACAAAAGCTGGTCAAGTTCTTGACAATCTTAGTTATTGTGTTGATTCATTATCACAAACCCCCTCTGATCCCAGCAGGGTTCCACTCTTAGGTACCAGCCCCAGTATAATAACAAAGAATCGCAGAAACCGCAATGGAGGTTTTGAGCCGTCAAAGAGCTGATGGTGCAGCCAGTCGCAGGGTTAACCTGCTGGTTTGCATGCAAAGAGGAGTCAATAGCTGCACTGCGGTGAGGCTGGGAGCAGAAAGGTCCAGCCTGACATTGATTGAGGAGTTGCTATTTACATGCTGGAGAGAACAGGAGGAAAGGTTCCTGTCTGTATCTCTCAGCCAACTGACTCCTATGTTTTTATAGTAATACAAATAGATTGTCTTCTGCATGCAGACAGTGACAGGCAAACAGGTATACAGGCAGGCAGGAAGACAGACACACAGGTCATACATAGACAAAATTATATCTAACTATGGGGGGGGGGGGGGCAGAAATAAAGGCATGGTTGTTACAGTTACAAAATAAACAATTCCTTAGCATCACGAATGGAAAATAACGATGGAGATAATGCATTTTAGATTACCCTCCAATCCTCTCTATACAAGTTAATGGAACTACTGATTGAATTTTTGTTGAATTTTAATATAAGAAGGCTCTCGTCCTAATGACCAAGATGCTGCTGCTGCGAGGCTCAGGCTTTGTCTTTGAAGTTTAGGCTGTCCCTCTTAAACAATTTTGGAAAATGTTTCATGAAACGAGTCATCTTGAAAACATTTAATTTCCTACAATGTGTTCTCTTAGTACGCTGTCTCTGTATTTGGCTGACATCGTAAAGCAGTGATTCTGCTGTAAACCACAAAACAAAGAAAGCTTAGCAAATCATAACTGCAGTAACACTGACGACCTTCTAGTCAGGTTAGCAGAATAATGGAGCGAGGGAGATTGAAATGTGAGAAACTGTGTGTGTGTGTGTGTGTGTGTGTGTGGATCGATGAAGATACTGTACAATAGCCCCCTCCCATCTTTGTTTAGCATGGAGGGGCAGACCTCCTTGTCAATTTGTGAGAATGTGCAAGTTTTTGTGTGAGCATCTGATTATGCTCAAAACCAGTGGAGGCTCCTCAGAGGAGGAAGGGGAGGACCATCCCCCTCAGTGAATTTCCCAAAAATTACAATTGTAAAAAATGTAAAAAGTTATTGTTTTTAAATTAAACTACACAAAATATAAGCATGTCAACAAATAATTAATTAACACACTATTTTGCAAAGAATATTTGAGTATCATGTGGAAGCCTAAACCTATCGCTGTTACATTGAACTTGGGTGAATGGAACATGAATGAGAGTCATCCAGCATGCTGTAATAGAAATAAGGCCATGCTTATGAAAAGAAAAATCATCCTCCTTCATCTTCAACAGCACTGACCGCCACTGTTCAAAACACTATTTAATCCATACATTTTCATGAGCTAATGTTGTATCCACTATGCTAATCTTTAAAATGGGCAACAGAAACACACAGTGGTCCCAGTGGCTCCTGCCGTAGCCCTTTCCTCATATCTCTATCTCTGAAGCTCTCTAGTATAGTTAACAGTGTTGTGTCACTGAGGAGTCCGCACAGCCTGCCACTGTGTGTGCGTCTGCTATTGAAAGGGCCAAAGTAATTGCTCCATCTGCAATGTGTTTGTCCCTCCTGCCTCTGGCTGCTGGTGAGTCCCCAACACAGGCATCAGCAGCACAGGGGGTTGGTGGCACCTTAATTGGGGAGAACAGGCTCGTGGTAATGACTGGATCGGAATCAGTGGAATGGTATAACATCTATCAAACACATGGTTTGATGCCATTCCATTTGCTCTGTTCCAGCCATTATTATGAGCCGTTCTCCCCTCAGCAGCCTCCTGTGCTCTGCAGTGGCATTAATATTCAGTGAGAGAAGTAGGTGATGCGTCACACACAGGCACACACACAGAGACAGTCTGCGTAGCCCAATATCCTAAGGCTTAATTAGAAACAGTATTGGCCAGACAAAACATTGGAGAAATATAGAGGAGATGATTCACCTTGACTGACTGACCGGGCCAGGCACAGAGGGCTGATACACACACCTCATTAGAATTTTGTGAAATCATGCATTGATGTCATCTCTTTATGACATTCATTAAATGTGTTCATATGAGTTCATCCTGGCCTGTCTGTGTGTGTGTTTGCTTCAATCAGCTGGGTTGTATCAAGTTGACAACTGTTCTGTAATGGCTTGGGACTGTGGTGAATGTGCGAACTAACCAGAGCACACTGGATCTCGTAAACTCCACTAAACATACAGAGTTTGCAATTACCAATGTGCAGTTGAGCACATGTCTTAAAGGGGGCTAGACTTACTGATTAGGCCTTAACCCTAATTCTGTGTTCCCGGTCCAAAATGACTGCCCCAATATAGCTGATTAGGAATCCATAATAATTCATATTATTACCTACATTGTGTTAGATCTTTTTATCAACTTACGTACTTGTGAACATTACACATTTTGAACTTCTATTTGCTATTTATGGCTATGAATGACCTGAGCTCATACATAAAAAAAGCATAATTGTCACGTTTTAAGGTGGGTGGAATCAGGCGCAGAGAGCAGATAGTGATATGACAGTTTATTCTCCAGCGAACAAGAAACACGGTCAACCCAACACACACAGGGTGAACAATCCAACACAGGATTAAAGACAGACCGGAGAATATAAACACAAAATACACCGACTGACATGAATACACAAATAACAATCCCGCACAAAACAAGGGCGGGACAACCTACTACATATACAGACACTAATTAACTAAACAACACACAGGTGAAACCAATCAGACAAAACCAACAGATACACGAAAAGGGATCTGTAGTGGCTAGTAGGACGTTGACGACGACCGCCGAGCACCGCCTGAACAGGCAGGAGAGCCAACCTCGGCGGAAGTCGTGACAATAATGTATGGATTATTTTGACTATAATAAATACTCAGATGACACATATTGTGCTATTTATCACAGACTACTTTGTGTCAAAGTTTAATAAGGACTCTCTCCTCACCAGTGTCATGATCGATATGGGTCCATATGATCAAGGGCCTCACATACAGTATATAATTTGGTCATTGTGCTGCCACAGAATGAATTGAGAGCAAGGCCTCAAAAAATCTTTATATACCAGAGCTGTGAGAAAAGTTCTATATGTTATTGAAACAATATTGCAATTTTCTTTTGTGTGAGAATGCCAACAGGTGAAAGGTTCCCGTGGGGGTTGCAATGGAAGCCAAGAAGGGGAGTGAGGTGTGTGTGTGCTCAAACCCACATGCATGTGGCGGTCTGGGAGAAGAAGTGTGTCCGTCTGATGAATGGGCATGTGCCTGAACTCAATTTTCTACTCTAATTGTAGTCTCACCTATTCATTTCTAAGACCCGGTCATGTTTGACTGGGAACACC
Source organism: Oncorhynchus masou masou (assembly GCF_036934945.1). Classification (NCBI taxonomy): domain Eukaryota; kingdom Metazoa; phylum Chordata; class Actinopteri; order Salmoniformes; family Salmonidae; genus Oncorhynchus; species Oncorhynchus masou. The sequence continues at coordinate 67,799,960 of NC_088242.1, read as the reverse complement.
TCAAGTGTACAAAAGTTAAATAAAACACCCAGAATGTAATGACAATCAACATAATGTATTTTGTGTGTTCAGATGCCCTGTGTGGACAAAGTCATGGAATCTTATGACAATCAGATTAAATTAACTACAGCAGGAGGGTTAAGGAAAAAAATGTTGAATCATATCATGTAAAGACATGTTAACATGGAAACGGTATCAACTGAGAGTTGAATGCCCGGTCTTCAGTCAGCTGTCCTACAACTCAATGTAAAACTGGCTAGTCTTGTCTCGTCTCTCCTTATGTCCGATGTTAGATCTTTCCCATGGGACAAATCCCAGAACTACTAATAACCCTACAGGTGTAGGCTATATGTGGACATTGCACAAATATTGCCCAGCTTGAGTGTACTATCAACTTAATTGATAGTTGTGTTTGTGTTAAAAGGACAAAAACATTTTCTTCTGTAAATATCATATTGATGTGCTTATAAAGACAGTATGTATGCCTACAGTTTACTGAGCAAATAAAAATAAGTTGTGTGTAGAGTACAACTTCAGCTCTCTAACCAGAACTAGAATTGCATTCTATTTATTTAGTCTATTTTGCCAAATGGGTCTAGCAGGCAGAGTTCCATAACAACAGGCATTTGTGAGATGCAGGAGGACGGCACTTTTCTCATACCACTCTGTAGGCTACTGACCAATTCAAAGCTTCCTCCAGGGGTAAGCTTTGAATCTGCCAGTAGCCTACAGAGTAATATGAGAAGAGTACAATTGCTGCACTTATGTAGTAGGTATTCTAAATAAAGTACTTTGATAACTTTCAAGTGTAACAGGTCCATGTACAATAAAGCATCCTTCACATAATACTGTAGAAGCAGAGTTCTGCTAATATAACAATTGGCAAATATTACACTTGTCTTTCATGCACTATTGTCATTCACAGCCAATACAGATACTGTACCGATAAGCATTTTGTCTGGTGGTGCTGGCGCTACCTTGCCAAACATGTCAGTTGTCATACCTTCCTGTATGGTGTCCCATATGCTAATTTCCTTTCGTAGGATAGACTGAGGCAAAGTCATTCATATTTAAGAGTTACGTTGGGTGATTGGTTGAGCCTTCTTGCGTGTGTGACATCACACAAATGAGCAGGTTATATCGTAGTGTATAGTACGTGGACACGGATCTCAAGAAAGCATTTCTGTATGGACCTCGCTTTGTGCATGGGGCCATTGTCATGCTGAAAAAGGAAAGGTCCTTCTCCAAACTGTTGTCACAAAGATGGAAGCACAGAACTGTCTAGCATGTCTTTGTACACTGTGGCGTTAAGATTTCCCTTCACTGGAATTAAGGGACCTAGCACGAACCATGAAAAACAGTCCCATACCATTATTCCTCCTCAACCAAACTGTACAGTTGGCACTATGTATTGGGGCAGGTAGCGTTCTCCTGGCATCTGCCAAACCCGGATTTGTTCGTCGGACTGCCAGATGGTGAATGTGATTTATCACTCCAGAGAGCGCATTTCCACTGCTCCAGAGTCCAATGGCGGTGAGCTTAACACCACTCCAGCCAACACTTGGCATTGCGCATGGTGATCTTAGGCTTGTGTGCGGTTGCTCGGCCATGGAAACCCATTTCATGAAGCTCTCGACGAACAGTTCTTTTGCTGACGTTGCTTCCAGAGGCAGTTTGAACTCAGTAGTGAGTGCTGCAACTGAGGACAGATGATTTTTACGTGCTTCAGCACTCGGCTGTCCCGTTCTGTGAGCTTGTGTGGCCTACCACTTTGTGGCTGTGCAGTTGTTGCTCCTAGACGTTTCCATTTCACAATACCAGCACTTAAAGTTGACCTTGGCAAAAATTTTACGAACTGACTTGTTGGAATGGTGGCATCCTATGACGGTGCCAGGTTGAAAGTCACTGAGCTCTTCAGTAAGGTCATTATACTGTCAATGTTTGTCAAAGGAGATGGCTGTGTGCTCAATTTTATACAATTGTCAGCAACGTAAATAGCCAAATCTACTAATTTGAAGAGGTGTTCATGTACTTTTGTATATACAGTTGAAGTCTGAAGTTTACAAACACCTTAGCCAAATATATTTCAACTCAGTTTTTCACAATTTCTGACATTTAATCCTAGTAAAAATTGCCTGTCTTAAAAATTCCAAATCATGTCTACAATGGACACAACTTGTATCCCGTCGTGTGGATGATTCTGAAGAACAAGAAACAACTAAATCTAAGATTTTACTCTTTGTTTGAAACACATTTAATTGTTACGTATCATATTTGTTGTTTATGTACTTATATAGCGGATGTGTGTGTTTTAAAAATTCTGCGACACAAGCCTGTAAATCTAGACCAAATATACATGGTGTTGCATGCTGGGATTGTTGAGAAAACGGGGACATTTATCCTGCAACGAATCCTGAATTGTCTGTATACATATACATAATACTTGATGTTTGCATAAAATAAAAATTCTAAAATTCAATGTTTGTAACGAACTTCTTCTTCGTCTGATGATGAGTAGGAAGGATCGGACCAAAATGCAGCGTGGCACGTGTCCATGTTAACTTTATTAAATCAGAACACGAGAAAATACAAAATAACAAAATGCAGGAAAGAAATGAAAATCGAAACAGTTCTGTAAGGTGAAAACACAGACACAGAAAACAACTTACCACAAACACCAGGTGGGAACAGGCTACCTAAGTATGGTTCAGAGACAATGATTGACAGCTGCCTCTGATTCGGAACCATACCAGGCCAAACACATAGAACTATAACACAGAGAACAAACATAGAATGCCCACCCCAACTCACGCCCTGACCAAACTAAAATAGAGACATAAAAAAGGAACTAAGGTCGGGACGTGACAATGTTGTTGTTATTTGAAAGTGGCTCATGAACGTTATTGTACCTCAGAGAGGCAAGAAGGATGGCAGAGCAGATGTTGAAAAACATTTCTTATAACCCCTCTAACCCCGGGTCTTATAGGGGTAAGGAGCATTTACAGAGCGCTATAGCCAAAGAAACAGGTAGCTGGTGAAGTGCTGCTAAAGTGAATGCGTAGTTAGCAGAGCAGGATCCTGCATCTGGCATGAACCTGTACGAAAACAATTTCCAAGAAATAGAGTTTTTTCTACTCATCCCTTGTCACAATTTCAGGCGGATCTATGTGACATGCAGGCCCATGCAGATAAAAATTATGGAAATCGCTACATGCTAACGGTTATAGATATTTTCTCTAAATTAGCCTTTGTAAGGGTCTTAAAAAATAAGAGCGGGACAGAGGTGACCCGGGGATTTGACTCTTGAAGGAAGGAGGAGCCCCCAAGAAAGTGCAGACTGATGGCGGGAAAATATATTTTTTTATAATACTTTTCAGAAACTCCTGAAGCACAATATAGTACATTTTGCTACAGGCTCAGATTTGAAAGCTTCAGTTGTTGAACGCTTTAACAGAACTCTGAAGGAGCGGATGTGGCGATATTTTACAGCTCACAACACACATAGATATATCGATATAGTTCAATATTTAGTAAAGGGGTACAACAACAGCTACCATAAGTGTACGGATGAAGCCCTCCGAGGTCTCTTCTGAAAACTCTTTTCAAGTCTTTAAAAATCTGTATGGTTTGTTCCCCTTTCGCCGTAAGAAAAAAAATGATTTTAAATTCATAGTGCGGGACTTGGTACGTATATCCAAAAATATGAGCAAGGTTACAGCGATGATGTGTTCACCATTACCGAATGTCTTCCCCCGGTCTACAAATGAAAAGATTATGACGGGGACCTTATAGAGGGATCTTTTTATGAGAAAGAACTACAGAAGGTACAGTGGGGTAAAGACAAAGTCTTTCATGTGGAGTAGATTCTAGATCAAAAGAGAGAAAAGGGTAAAAAATGGGTGCTGGTCCGCTGGAAAAACTGGCCCCAAAAGTTCAACAGTTGGGTATTAAAGCACGATGTGGTGGAGGCATCGGGGGTTAACTTAAATCCTCATGCATGACAAATACAACATCATTCACATGTACACAGGAGTGCATCAGGGAACACAGCAGCTTCTACCTGACTCTCCCCAGTAATGCGTTTGCACAGATATATCGTAATAATCAGAGTTCGACTTATACAACCAATTTTCCAAAGCCTATAGAGTTATCAGAGGCCTGGGAAGTAGGTGTCAGCGAGATTACATACCCCCATAGTTGGTATAATATCAAAGATAAGGACCGTGATTTTTATTGCAAAAGGCTATCGGAACTGCAAAACTTATTAAGCTTTAAAAAGTGTTCTATAGAACCGTCGACAGGATCGTCTCAGAGTTGAATGAACTCCTAACCCTGAACAATATGGAAATACCCTTGATCAACAACCCTATACATAAATGTGTACAAATCTCAGGGGATGCTGGTGGTGGTAAAAAGACCAGTGGTAATTTAGCCTACATGTTCGGGATGGGTCCCAATAAATGGACGTATGTGAAAGATAAATTATTCCCATTCCCTGCGGATATACATGCAGGATTTTACAACATATTTGTGTATACCAACATCATATCATATCAAAGGGTCGGAGACAGCTGTGTTCCCCTCCTGAGAACAGTTCATATAGACGGAGAGGACAGCGATATAGTCACTGTCAACTATGACAAGCCACACTACGTACCTGTAAACAAGAAATATATTGAAAACATTCTGGTTGAGCTTAAAATGGATCAGAACGAAAACATCAAATTTACTTATTGTAAAACTCCACTTTAGACCCACCACTTCGCTACATATATAATATTAGTATTATATATTTTTAGAAACATAATATAAATAAAATAAAAGGGTTATGGACCACCAATATCTCTACCCTAACCGCTGTCTCATACTATGTTGCCAAAGTGGGTAATGGATTACCCGGCTATTATGGATCCCCGACCATGTACGGTTCGGGGATAGGAGGTATATTTCGTAACCTCTTTAGGATGGTTTTACCGTTTATGAAGAGAGGCCTCAGCATAGCCAAACCACATTTAAAATCAGCGGCTAAAAATATAGTGAGGTTGTAGCTAATGCTATGACCAGAAGGGCGTCACCAGAAGCCAAGCATCAAGAAGGCTCTGGGCTTATGATGTTGTCTCGAAGACCAAAAAAGAGACCTCCGGGTATAAGGCATATGCTTGCCCCTAAAAAGTGGAAGTTAGCAGTTAAAAGAAACTCAGTAAGTCAAAGATGTGGTAAAGTGAGGAGGTCTGGACCAAAAAATGACAAAAAGAACACTCCGCATGTCCTCTGAAGCTATAAAGACAGGCCCCCTTAACGGCCCCCTTAACCCAACATTCAATAGAGAGATCCAGTTATGTGGAGATAGCCCCACTCTCTGCCATTACAGACAACGGTCCTATAGAATTTGTCATACCAGGCCACGGTGACAACTATCTGGACCTCAACAACACCTTGGTGCATTTACATCTAAAAGTGACCAAAAGAGATGGTACTAATATTGCAGATGATGCCAAAGTGAGTCTCATTAATTACCCAGTGGCCACCATCTTCTCCCAAGTGGATGTGACTTTGGGTGAATGCCTAATCAGTCCAAGCAGTGCCACGTACCCTTATAGGGCCATCATGGAGTGTTTACTCAACTACTCCGAATACACTCTCAAGACACAATTCAGCGTCGGGCTGTTTAGCAAGGATATTGCAAAAGTCTCTATGGAATCGACAGACCCTTCCACCGGTGAAAACAAAGGACTGGAGGCACGCGCTCGCTACTGTGCTCGCTACTGTGCCAAATCTCGAGATTTTCATCTGCTAAGGCCTATACAGTCTGACATTTTCTTTCACGTTTACTCTTAAATTCTGTTGATTTTAGAATAAAATTAACCTGGGCCAAGGATGAGTTTTGCCTGATGTCTGCCCAAGTGTCTATCTCCGGCAGTTCGTCTGGGTCACTCACAGGCTTTGATGAAAGGAAATGCCCTTTACCCTCTCCAAAGAACTACCATGAAAACCTTTAGCATACCTGTGGGAAGTAGAATCTGCAGTCAAGAAAAACTTTTTCTAGGCCCTTTACCCCGATACATTTTTATAGGTTTGGTTGATCACGCCTCCAATACGGGCAGCTTACATAAAAACCCATTTCCTTTTCAACAGTTCAATGCAGAGTATGTAGCTCTCTGTCAGGACGGACGTCAGGACCCTGATAAGGCTTTCCAACCGCAATTTAATAACAACATATCTGTGCGAGAATCTTACAATCTATTCCTGGCTACCGGGAGGCATCTAAAAGATCTCTCTTTACCTATTGACAGAAATGATTTTGCAGAGGGTTACACATTGTATGCTTTCAAATCAAATCAAATCAAATTTATTTATATAGCCCTTCGTACATCGGCTGATATCTCAAAGTGCTGTACAGAAACCCAGCCTAAAACCCCAAACAGCAAGCAATGCAGGTGTAGAAGCATGGTGGCTAGGAAAAACTCCCTAGAAAGGCCAAATCCTTGGAAGAAACCTAGAGAGGAACCAGGCTATGTGGGGTGGCCAGTCCTCTTCTGGCTGTGCCGGGTGGAGATTATAACAGAACATGGCCAAGATGTTCAAATGTTCATAAATGACCAGCATGGTCGAATAATAATAAGGCAGACCAGTTGAAACTGGAGCAGCAGCACGGCCAGGTGGACTGGGGACAGCAAGGAGTCATCATGTCAGGTAGTCCTGGGGCATGGTCCTAGGGCTCAGGTCCTCCGAGAGAGAAAGAAAGAGAGGAGAGAATTAGAGAACGCACACTTAGATTCACACAGGACACCGGATAGGACAGGAGAAGTACTCCAGATATAACAAACTCACCCTAGCCCCCGACACATAAATTACTGCAGCATAAATACTGGAGGCTGAGACAGGAGGGGTCAGGAGACACTGTGGCCCCATCCGAGGACACCCCCAGACAGGGCCAAACAGGAAGGATATAACCCCACCCACTTTACCAAAGCACAGCCCCCACACCACTAGAGGGATATCTTCAACCACCAACTTACCATCCTGAGACAAGGCTGAGTATAGCCCACAAAGATCTCCGCCACGGCACAACCCAAGGGGTTATCACCTGATGATGACACCTCAGGAAATCTGTCGGTGGTGTCCCAAGGTAACCTCAAGGTGAAAATGTGTTTCCATACACCTTTAGCCTGTACCGTTAGCATGATTGTTTATGCATGCTCTGAATCAATCTTGGAAGTGAATGCCCGAAGACAGGTCAGTGGATTATTATTAAGGATCTTTGAGCAAAGACATGAATACCCAAGAGTTGGAAGGGCTCATGAACCAATTGATTGGAAAACAATTTTGTGGAGTGTTGGCTTGTGATGACCTATTGAGAAATGGCCGGAGCGGCCGGCCATGTTTATTGTCAATACCCACCCTAAACACATGCCAGGTGAACATTGGCTGGCAGTGACATTAGAAGACGAAGGAGGAAGAAAAATCACAACTTTTTTTCAGTCCTACGGCTTTCTCCCCGGTTTTTCACATTTCCCCAAATCTATTAAAGAATTTGACCAAAAACGGATCAAAGATATACTACAGCATAAAACAAGTGTACTACATGCGGTCACCACTGTCTATTCAACCTATGCCAAAGAGCCCGGGGAGTTTCTTTTGAAGATGTTATGTCTCTTTATAATGATGATTTAAGAAGTAATGATAACGTTGTAGCTTGTTTTGTTAGAAAATATCAAGTGTTCAAATATGTGTCCTTTTAAGACTGTGTAATCAAGGCGGATGCTCATGTCAATGTCTCAAGAATGCCACAAATGTTACATTTCTTATTTTTTTCAAATAAAATCTATTGAATTTAATCATAGTCAATCAAAAGTCCAGAGACGTTCAGGGGGGTAAATTAGTTATCATCATCCCTTTTAAAACCTCTTACAGATCGTGCTACTTTTTACAAAATTCTGTTAAAAATCGCGCAACATTTCAACGTCCTGCTACTCATGCCAGGAATATAGTATATGCATATGATTAGTATGTGTGCATAGAAAACACTCTGAAGTTTCTAGAACTGGTTCAATGGTGTCTGTGACTATAACAGAACGAGTTCCGTTGTCAAAATCGCAAGAAAACCTCATCACAAAATCTACAAAGAAAAATCCATCCGCCAGTGTTTGTATTGTCTAAGGCTTGTCATAAATGATGGAACTGTGTTTGTAATTCCTACAGATTCCACACGATGTCGGCAGTGTTGTGATTACCAGGGCCATTTTTCCTTGGTTAGATTAGTCAATAGCACATCCGGTCTTCAGGTGCGCAACTGAAAAAAACGTCCGTGAGGAACTGGACTTCGTTTTGTAAACGTCTAGTTATTGAATACAGATCGCTCCGTGATCAATTTGATCGTTTATTAACTTTTACTAATATATAAACTTGGATTACAGAAGTAGGTTGAAGTGTTTTGTCAAAGTTAATAGGCAACTTTATGAATTTAAAAAAATTACGTTGCGTTGGGAAAGGTGCCTTTTTCCATGGATTTCACAGTGTTCATAAATGGACATTTTGGGTATATATGGATCGATTTAATCGAAAAAAGACCCAATTGTGATGTTTATGGGACATATAGGAGTGCCAACAAAGAATCTCGTCAAAGGTAATGAATGTTTTATATTTTATTTCTGCGTTTTGGGTAGCGCCGGCTACGCTAATTCTTTTGTTTACGTCCCCTTAAGGTATTTCGGGGTGTTGCATGCTATCAGATAATAGCTTCTCATGCTTTCGCCGAAAAGCATTTTAAAAATCTGACTTGTTGGCTAGATTCACAACGAGTGTAGCTTGAATTGAGTACCCTGCATGTGAGTTTTAATGAACGTTTGAGTTTTAACGAGTGCTATTAGCATTTGGCGCCGCGCATTTGCATTTATTGTTGGCAAGGTGGGACGCTTGCGTGTCGGGTTGCCCAGAGAGGTTAAATGAGGATAAAGGGATGTAAAATCTACATATCCTATTGTCTCGTCGGGTTGCGCTACATACCGCAATGTCAAAGCATTGGCACTGTAACGATCGTCGTCGGGAGAAGGAGAAGAGGACCAAGGTGCAGCGTGGTAGGTATTCATAATACTTTTGAATCAAATACGAATACTTGAACAAAAACCAACAACTCGACAAACAAACAGTTCTGCAAGGTGCAATACACACAAAACAACTACTCACAAACCCTAATGGGAAAACAGGCTGCCTAAGTATGGTTCTCAATCAGAGACAACGATTGACAGCTGCCTCTGATTGGGAACCATACCAGGCCAAACACATAGAACTATAACACATAGAACAAAAACGTAGAATGTCCACCCCAACTCACGCCCTGACTCAACTAAAATAGAGACATAAAAAAGGAACTAAGGTCAAGACGTGACAGGTACGGCCTCCATACAAGGCTTGTCGTGGTTCCAAGTGTTCTGGTGTGTCAAAGCTGGAAAGGAAGACTCGAACATAAGAACCAGACTTTTTGAGTACAATCCATTCATGCTCCCACATCACATCCTCTTTTAACCCGTAAGTAGCCTGTAAAGAATCCAATTTGTCTTGAAACTCTTGGTACCTTTCCCCAAAAGTCTTTTGGGTTTGGACACACATGACCTGGGGCACAAAGCAAGATTTACAACCGAGGAAGAAACAACTTTTGTACTCAAACACGGTCTCAACCCCATCAATCTGTGTGTATCCATCTACACAGTAGGGTACAATATTATTTTCTCCTTTGTTCAAAGCATGTTGAATAAAAATGTCTTTATCCTGGGCCAAGTACTCCAACCATTGAATGGACCCACTAGATTATGACTTACCGAATTGGCGTCGGTAGTTGTAAGGCGAGGGGATAGCTATAGATGCTGTAGGTAGAAAGTGTGTACGATAGGTTTTCATGCATGCCGATGCAATAGTTGTACAACTCCAGGGGTCAATGCCTGCATCTTTGATTACCTCTTCTCTGAATCTGAGGCATCCTTCATGAAGTATAACCACATCATTGTCACAGTATGATTCCATCTCTTTATGGAAATCAAAGGTGCTTTGTCTTACTGTCTCATATCATGTCATGAATCTCTCACGCTCTTTGGGAGACATTTGATCACACCCGTACACTTCGGGGCTGGGATAAGATCCAATATAATGTAGATTCTCCTCTGTGAAAGGCTGGGGAAACCAGCCTTTCACAGAGTTTTCAAAACCCAAGGCCTCTGGCATATGAGCCAATCTCATGGGTTGAAGGCGGGGTCTACAAAACACAAGATTTTACTACCTTGAGTTATGACACTGGGTGCAATGCCTTGCTGTATCAAGGGGTTCAGAAGAAGGTAGGAGTCATAGGCTCTAGAATTGTGCGCTATAAACGTGAAGTTTCTGTACTGGGGTTTTCTAAAGTGTTTTAGAAAGAGCAGTGCACAATTGGGTCCCTCTGCCGAACACTTTTCACCCTTGAAAGTCATGGTTGATACAAAAATAGGCAAATTAACCCCTGATTGCTGATTTGTTTCAAAATCATAGAACACGTATTTCTCTGAATGTTCATCTTCAGCCAAGGGCTGAATACAACACTTGTGTGGCACTTCTTGAACAACTTCAGCATCTCTGCTTTTCAAAGGCCCTTTTCAAAGGTCCTTTTTGGACAATGTATGATTCCACACACATGCGGTTTAGGGCTGTCTATTTTAAGGTTCTAACTGCATTGGCATTTTGGACATTTCTTGTTAATGTCACAACTGCTTACAGATTTACAGGCCTTGGGGTGCCATGTTTCAATGTTGTGTTTTTCGTAACAGTAGGCCGAACGACATGTGAGGTGGCAATCCGCACAGGGTGTCAGGTTTAAGGGCTGCATTATAACGGCACGTGTTGCACCCCTTTCTGGTGTAGCCGGTATGGCAGGATGTACACACATATGGTGCACCTAAAAAAACTGTGATGTTAATAATAGCATAGTAATGTTCATTTTGCACATAAAGGTACAGAATCTGAGGATGAGGTTGGGGGTTGTTTTGGAATTTCAAGAGAACTGCATTAGATCTACTGTGGTACAAAACCACAATCTTGATGTTCAGAAAGTTTTCAAATTTGACTATGTCCGAGAAATTTGACCATACCTAGACCCACTGTCATGTCTTGTTATGTCTGTTCCTGTCCTTTCTCTTCACTCTGTCTCTCTCTGCTGGTCTTTTTAGGTTACCTTCTCTGTCTCTCATTCTTCAGCTGTTCTACATCTCCCCTAACTAGCTCATTCACTCTTTCCCACCTGTTCTCTCTTCCCCCTCTGATTAGGTCTCTATTTCTCTCTCTGTTCCTGCTACTTTCAGTGTCTGATTCTTGTTTGTGTTTTTGATGCCAGAAGCAAGCTGTCGTCTCGTTTGCTTCCACCTTGTCCTATCCTGTCGGAGTCTGCCTGGCAGGTGCATCCTGCATTATACTACGTTCTTTTTGTTCCATTGACTACGTTGGAAGAGGATTTATGCCATTCCTGTTTTTCATTAAAGAACTCTGTTTTCTGTTAAAACCGCTTTTGGGTCTTCACTCAAGTACATAACACCCACAGCCGTTTGGAGCTCTCTAGCCTTGTGTAACACCGCTAGATCCGTACATCCATGGTTGAGAAAATGTGCTCGACCTATTACAAAGCATAGCTTATTACCAGAAGTGTGAAGGTTTGAGGTAGGCCCTTTGATTGCTTATGATTTCGGATTGCATAGGCTATCTAGCTTCCTTCTTTGACCCCGCCAACCTGGGGTTGACGTATTATTTGCACTACAAGCTCGAGGGTCCTATCGGCTATGACAGTTAAATTTGACTGAACAAGTTGTTCTAGCAAGGCTATAAATTGTTCAAGATCTGCTTCGCCATTGGGTAAAATAAGAGAGCCTACAGAACACTGTATATCTCCACATACTTGCCCTGTCTAACAGTTCGTTCAGAGTATCCAATATCATCACATAAAACACAGCACAATCAAGATTCTGATTCACCAATGTGAAATTTAAAAACTGTCAAATCTCTGTTTTGAATTTATTTCGGTACACAACCCGGACACTTCTATCAATATCATCTCCCTCCTGATTTATTAGACCATTTTCCAATTCCTCAAAAACATCGTATTGCGTTTCAGACTCATCTGACCTGGGCGTTAATGGCTGGTTTTGGGGCGTGTCCGGTGTAGAAGATCTTAGGCTCTCATTCATCTGGTTAGTTAGTGAGGTGAGGGCTGTGATAACAGGTTTTCATCCGTCGTCCCTGACTCATTCATATGATTAATAATTTCTATGAGTTCGGCTGGAATCTGTGATAATATGCTTTCATCTATCGGTATTATGTCTGTTACCCCCGCCTCATTCATATGTTTAATTATAGCTTGTAGTTTGGGCGGTATCTGTGGTAAGAGGCTTTCAACTGTCTCAATTATATCTGTTGTTCCTCCATTTGGATAATTAATGATGTGTGTTCTTGTGGTATTCTGGAAGGATACATGTTACATATATGTTTTTAGCACCTGCATTTGCGTTTTTAACCAGATTGCTGTTTAACAAACGTGGCATTGTTCTATGCCAGAAGGATAGATCCTGACGGTATCGTCGCTCGAGTAAAGCCCCCATTCGTTTGTGGAGCAAAACCTTTCGGGATTTTAGAGCCCTGGAAAAGGCGGTGAAAAGCCTAGCTTGTTCAATTTCAGGTTTGGGTGTTTCCACCAAAGAATTGTCTGAATCAAGAAGGTTGGCGGCATCCCATAATAGCCGGTCGTCTGCCTCTGAAATGACATTTAAAACGGTGAAATCCTCTGGTTTCGTTGTTTCATTGTGAATATTCGGGGCGGAATCCTCCAAGTGCTCGAGATGTGTGAGGTCTTCTGTGCTGTTATATGCCGGGGAGGAGTCTGAAAGAAAATAATACATACAAAATAGGTTAGATAAAAAATGTCAAACACATTTCAGATATAATGCTATAAATATATAAATAATAAATATATAAATAATAACTAATATATATATATATATATATATATATATATATATATATATATATATATATATATAAAAATAATAACATATGTATAACTAATAAAAATATAAATAATAACTAATAAATATATAAATAATAACTAATAATATATATACATATAATGGCTTCATACCGTGTCCATGGAGCGCCGTTTCGTGAAGCAGTAAGTTCCCTGCCCAGTAGCACTTTTCGGGAGGGGATGATTCTGAGCAATGTACTTGCGCCCGAGTTGTGCATTGCTTATTTGGGTCTGGAATATGGAGCGAGCGGGTGGAGGTTCCCGGGGGAGTTGGCAGGGACGTTTAAATCCTCTGTTCTCAATGTTTTTGAATTTTTTTTCGTACAGAACGGGAGAATAGGATCTGTGTCATCTGCTCCTCCGAAGTCGTTCACGGTCCATAAGGAGGCCGTTATCCTTCTTGGCGGTATGTCAGCTGTAAACACAAAAACAGCTTTTAAAGTATGGTGCACACTCTTTTGTTTTGAATGAATAAATATTATTGTGTATGTGATTATTGGACTTACGTCTACAATAATGTGATGGGGACTGGCTGCAAGCGTTTTGCTCCTCTGAACCCCCTTCTAATGAAGGCTCTTCCAGATCATTTATCCCTCTGAGCAACTGCGTAAAGGATGGATACCCTACAAACTTTAGATAATAATAACATATATTTATCCTATATATATATATATCCTATATATATATATATGATATATATATATGATATATATATATATATATATATATATATATATATATATATATATATATATATATATATATATATGATATATGATATATATATATATATATATATATATATATATATATATATATATATATATATATATATATATATATATATATATATATGATATATATATATAGATATATATATATAGGATATATATATATAGGATAAATATATGTTATTATTATCTAAAGTTTGTAGGGTATCCATCCTTTACGCAGTTGCTCATATATATATATACACACACACACACACACACACACACACACACACACACACACACACACACACACACACACACACACACACACACACACACACACACACACACACACACACACACACACACACACACACACACACACACAGTGGGCAAATTAAGTATTTAGTCAGCCACCAATTGTGCAAGTTCTCCCACTTAAAAAGATGAGAGAGGCCTGTAATTTTCATCATAGGTACACTTCATCTATGACAGACAAAATGAGAAAAACAATCCAGAAGATCACATTGTAGGATTTTTAATGAATTTATTTGCAAATTATGGTAAAAATAAGTATTTGGTCGCCTACAAACAAGCAAGATTTCTGGCTCTCACAGACCTCTTCTTTAAGAGGCTCCTCTGTCCTCCACTCCTTACCTGTATTAATGGCACCTGTTTGAACTTGTTATCAGTATAAAATACACCTGTCCACAACCTCAAACAGTCACACTCCAAACTCCACTATGGCCAAGACCAAAGAGCTGTGAAAGGACACCAGAAACAAAATTGTAGACCTGCAAAAGGCTGGGAAGACTGAATCTGCAATAGGTAAGCAGCTTGGTTTGAAGAAATCAACTGTGGGAGCAATTATTAGGAAATGGAAGACATCCAAGACCACTGATAATCTCCCTCGATCTGGGGCTCCACGCAAGATCTCACCCCGTGGGGTCAAAATGATCACAAGAACGGTGAGCAAAAATCCCAGAACGACATGGGCGGACCTAGTGAATGACCTGCAGAGAGCTGGGACCAAAGTAACAAAGCCTACCATCAGTAACACACTACGCTGCCAGGGACTCAAATCCTGCAGTGCCAGACGTGTCCCCCTGCTTAAGCCAGTACATGTCCAGGCCCGTCTGAAGTTTGCTAGAGAGCATTTGGATGACCCAGAAGAAGATTGGGAGAATGTCATATGGTCAGATGAAACCAAAATAGAACTAGAAATATAACCATATCACGCCGGTTTAATATTACAATAATATCAGTAATATTCAAAGAATACCTAACGCCTCCAAATCTAATATATTATTCTCACTAACTCACCTTCAGAAACCTCAATTAGGATGGATTCACAGATGATCTTTTAGCTGTTCTGGGCTGATAACTCTTCTGGGCTGTTGGACTGGTGTCTGGAGTTGCGCTTTTGCCATTCGTACAGAATGGATAGTATCTGTTGTCACTCGCTCTGCGGTCGGTCGTGTCTCTAATGAGAGATAGGCTGAACAGCATACCCACACACGTCTTTTCAGAAATTATTTTTCTCCGAGACATAAATGGTTATAGAGCGAAAAGACAGAACACCTTCGTTAAAGGTGAGATACCTCTTTAAAAACATTTATTTAATTCATAATATTTAGTACAGACCTTTTTAAATCATCTTATAATTAATCCAAAACTATTTTACTGCGCAATATTGACACATGCACGGATGTTTTATGTATAAACATACATACAGTTGTACATCATTGCCAGACAGTACTAAACTTTTAATAACCTTTAATGTTTAGAACATAACGTCGTAGGAAAGACTGTATTCGTATAAAATAAGAGATTGTTTTTTTTAAGACCTTGCATTTGTCCGGGACAGACTGGGGCGAGAGAACACGAGAGATTCCCATTCGTTAAAGGGTGAGATACAATTTTAAATTCCTTTATTTCATTCTAAATCTTTAGTACATACAGTTTAAAACATGTTATAATTGATTAAACATTTTTAATATTCATTTATTAGAAATAGAGGGCCTGGTTAGCCCTGACCGGCATCCATCTCCAATTCACCCGCGTCAAGAAGGGCTCTCTTGCTCGCAGGATATCCCACACACGACCCGTCAAGGCTCCGTAAGTTTTCACTCCAGGGATAGATCAAACGTCTGGCATGTAGACCCTGGGTATGTCTTAAGGATAGAAGCAGCCAGCGCCGTAATTGTTCACGATTTTGAAAAGACTGTCCAGCTTATTCATCAGGGTTATGAAAATGGGCTAATCAATCCATTTAAAGCTAAACACTGGCTTAAAAAAAGTTTACATACTTGCAGGCTTTGGAAAATACATATGAACTGACAGACTTCGTCGCATTTGTACTATCAAATTGTTCACATGCTAAAATTGTTACTTTGGAGTCGGGGCTTTACGCCATTGAAGCGATTCTTAGGGCCTTCAGATCACTGCGGCCGCACACTGTTCTTTCATTGCATATCCAGGCAGGGTTGTACCACTCAGGGCCTGTTAAATTTTACAGAACGCTAGCCTTATCTTAAGCCATTCTCTCATCCGCAGTGCAGGATAAAAACTGCATGAAAAAGGGCTTTGGATCCTCTGTCTGCAAATATCTTAACCGTAGAATTCTCATGTTGGAATATGTAAGACATACAGTATGTCCCTCACTCGTACCCAAAACTCCTTGAAAACATTCTGGGGCCTCACCCAAAACTTCCTCTATGCTTTTGTCATTGGGTTCATGACAAGAGATGTATAGCACTCCGAGAACTGACTGAGGAGACATAATATTTTGTTTAATGTTCTGGTTTTTATTTTAAAAATCGTGTTTAGTGTTCTGGGGTTGCATGTCTTGTTCTGGGCTTCATTTATAATGTGTCTGCCACAAATACACCCCCCCCCCCGGATATTCCTACTTCATAGACAACAACCCTAAGGGCAATAAAAAAGGGTGGGTGTGGGGTCACCCTCTTTGAAACACATCTTTAAATGGCCCCACACACCACACAGGGCAGGCGGAGGGGCAGGTTTCGGGTCGGAAGCCAGACCCTTAACCCCGGTGTGAACACGAGGGCCTCACTGCGGTGGCGGTCAGCGCTCACCTTCTGCCGCCCACCAGCCTGTTGGAGAGATTCCTGGATGGCTCTCCAGGTCTCCTTTGAGCGCTGCACCCACTCCTCCACCGCAGGAGCCTCAGATTGACTTTGATGCCTCGGTGCCAGGACCGGCTGATAGCCCAACATGCACTGGAAAGGCGACATGTTCGTGGAGAAGTGGTGGAGTGAGTTTTGAGCCACCTTCGCCCATGGGACGTATCTCACCCATTCTCCTGGTCAGTCCTGGCAATATGACCGCAGAAACCTACCCACATCCTGGTTCACGCTCTCCACCTGCCCATTGCTCTCGGGGCGAAAACCTGAGGTCAGGCTGATCTAGACCCCAGACACTCCATGAACGCCCTCCAAACTGGGGGCGTGAATTGGGGACCCCGATCAGAAACGATGTCCTCAGGCACCCCGTAGTGCCGTAAAACAGGGCCTCTGCAGTCTGCCGGGCCGTAGGGAGACCGGGCAACGGAAGGAGATGGCAGGACTTCGAAAACTGATCCACAACGACCAGGATCGTAGTGTTCCCCTTAGACAGGGGAAGGTCGGTGAGGAAATCCACCGACAGATGTGACCAAGGCCATTGTGGAACGGGGAGGGGCTATAACTTCCCTCTAGGCAGGTGTCTAGGAGCCTTACTCTGAGCACACACCGAAGAGGAGGAGACATAAAACCTCACGTCCCTCGCTAAAGTGGGCCACCAGTACTTCCCCCTAAGACCCACTGGATCAATTTGTCAGGAACACCAAGCGGCACGTACTTACGACCCGCTGGACACTGTGGGGGAGCGCGGGTTCCAACCGTGACGCCCGCTCGATGTCTGCATCCACCTCCCATACCACCAGTGCCACCAGACATGAAGCTGGAAGTATGGGAGTAGGATCGATGGACCGCTCCTCTGTGTCATAGAGACTGGACAGCGCGTTGGCCTTAGTGTTAAGGGCACCTGCTCTATAGGAGATTGTGAACCTAAATCTGGTGAAAAACATGGCCCACCTTGCCTGACGAGGATTCAGTCTCCTCGCTGCCCGGATGTACTCCAGATTACGGTGGTCAGTCCAGATGAGGAAAGGGTGTTTAGCCCTCTCATGCCAATGTCTGCACACCTTCAGGGCTTTTACCACAGCCAGCAACTCCCGATCCCCCATGTCATAGTTTCGCTAGCTTCCTCAAAAAAGTGCAGGGGCGGAGCTTCAGTGGCATGCCCGAGCACTGTGATAGCACGGCTCCAACACCAGCCTCGGACGCATCCACCTATGTACGCCAAAGAGGAGTCCAGATGAGCCAATACGGGAGCATCGGTAAACAGCGCCTTCAGATGACTAAAAGCCTCCGCTGACCACCGCAAACGCACCGGCCCCCCCTTCAGCAGTGAGGTAATGGGAGCAGCCACCTGGCCAAAACCCTGGATAAACCTCGGGTAGTAATTGGCAAACTTTAAAAACCGCTGCACCTCCTTTACCGTGGTCAGAGTCGGCCAATTACGCATTGCTGCACAGCGGTCACACTCCATCACCACCCCAGATGTGGAAATGCGATACCCCAGGAAGGAAATGGCTTGTTTGGAGAACACACATTTCTCAGCTTTGACGTACAGGTCATGCTCCACCAGTCGCCAAAGTACCTTGCGCACCAGAGACACATGCGCAGCGGGTGTGGTGGAATAGATCAGTATGTCATCGATATACACCACCACACCCTGCCCGTGCAGGTCCCTGAGAATCTCGTCTACGAAGGATTGAAAGACAGCTGGAGCATTCTTCAACCCCTACGGCATGACGAGGTACTCATAATGGCCAGCTGTGGTACTAAACGCGGTCTTCCACTCATCACAAAAAAGAAAAGAAAACTCGAGGAGACTGGTGACGTGGAGGGCCGAATGTACCTCTGTTCCAGAGATTCGCTGACGTAGCCACTGTCACCTCCTATGACAGCTGGTACACAAGACTCCTGGGAAGTGCTGCGTTTACCTGGAGGTTTATTCCTCAATCCCCTCGTCGATGAGGCGGTAATTGGGAAGGCGATAGCCAAATCGAAGGCGATAGCCAAATCGGCATATTCTGAGGGAATGCGCACATTAGAAACCTGGTCTGGACTCTCCACCGTCGTTGCACCGATGGAAACTCCTGTACACTTACTTGAACACTCCTCTGACCACCCCTTTAGAGCCCCCTGTTTCCATGAAATCTGAGGATTTTGAATAGCCAACCAGGGAATCCCCAGCACCACTGGAAACTCAGGCGAATCAATAAGGAAGAGACCAATCCGCTCCTTATGACCCCCCTGCTTTACCATGTCCAGTGGAACCGTGGCCTCCCTAACCAGCCCTGACCCTAACGGTCGGCTATCTAGGGAGTGTACGTGGAAGGTTTGGCCTATCTGCAACTGCGAAACCCCTAATCTAAGAGCAAGTCCGCAATCCATAAAACTCCCAGCTGCACCTGAATCGACTAGCGCCTTATGCTGGATAGAGGGGGAAAACTCAGGAAAAGAGATTAGTATGAGCATGTGACCAACAGGGAGCTCTGGGTGAGTCTGGTGCTGACTCACCTGGGGTGTCCGAGAGGGACTCTGCATGCCCTCTCAACTCCCAGACAAGCTCCTCCAGCACTGATCGACAGTGTGCCCTCTCTCCGACCACAACTGGTGCAGGAGGAGACTCCTCCTCTGGTTCCCCTAGATGCGGCCCCCCTAACTCCATGGGTGTTGGAGCGGGAGGGCTGGGGGGCGGAACAAACAGGACCCGCTCTGGACGCCTACAGGCAGCTAGCAGGTTGTCCAGTCGGATCGACATGTCGATGAGCTCGTCCAGGGTGAGGGTGGCGTCTCGACAAGCTAGCTCCCTGCGGAAGTCCTCCCGGAGGCTACACCGGTAGTGGTCCATCAGGGCCCTGTCGTTCCACCCCGCCCCAGCGGCCAGGGTCCGAAACTCCAGAGTGAAGTCCTGCACGCTCCCCGTCTCCTGCCTAAGATGGGACAGCCGTTCACCCGCAGCTCGGCCCTCCGGTGGGTGGTCAAATATAGCCCGGAACCGGCGGGTGAACTCAGGGTAGTGGTCCCTTGCGGAGTCTGGACTCTCCCAGACCGCGTTGGCACACTCCAGGGCTCTGCCCGTCAGACAGGAGACGAGGACGCTCACACTCTCCTCTCCAGAGGGAGTCGGGAGAATGGTAGCCAGGTACAGCTCTAGCTGGAGCAAGAATCGCTTGCACCCGGCAGCCATTCCATTGTACTCCCTCGGGGGCGCGAGCCGAAGAGCGCTGGGTCCGGACGCCGCCGGAGAAGTAGGTAGAGCAGGCAGAGGAGGAGCTGGAGACGAGGTAGGGATTCTCTCCATCATCTGGTCCATCGCCGTCCCTATTCGGTGTAAGACACGCTCCTCCATGGATGGGAGGGGGGGGCACAGCTGCTCCTGCTGACTCCATGCTTAAGGTGCGGGCTTCTGTCACGTTAGCCAGGAGTGGTGGGTGTGGAGTCAGGCACAGAGAGCAAAGGTTCCAAATGAGTCGTGTTTATTCCAAATGGGTCAAGCCAAAAACAACAGGCACAGTGACCACAAAAACGGAACAGCAAACGATCCGTACAGGAACAAAACACAAACATCCACTGACAGAATAGAAACAAGCTCGCACAAAAGCAGGAGGGCCCTGAAGGCTTAAATAGCCCAGAATTAACAACAAAACAAGGTACAGGTGAAAACAATCAAGACCAAATCAACAGAAAAGGGAAAAGGAATCGGTGGCAGCTAGTAGACCGGTGACGACGACTGCCGAGCGCCGCCCGAACAGGGAGAGGAGCCACCTTCGGTGAAGGCATGACAGAAATAGCCCTTACACAGCCGGGAGGTGTGTTGAAAAACAAATGATAGTCCCACTAAGCGCAAACCAGATGGGATGGCGTATTATTACAGAAACAGTGGTAGCCATGCTGGTTAAGTGTGCATTGAATTCTAAGTAAATCACAGACAGTGTCAGCAGCAAAGCATCCCCACACCATCACAACTCCTCCCGGAAATCATCAAATCTCAAGTTTGCACTCACCAGAACAAAGGACAGATATCCACCAGTCTAATGTCCATTGCTCTTGTTCTTGGCACAAACAAGTCTTTTCTTATTATTGGTGTCCTTTATTGGTGGTTTATTTTCAGCAATTCGACCATTAAGGCATGATTCAAAGTTTGGACACACCTACTAATTCCATTTTTTTTAATTTGTACTATTTTCTACATTCTAGAATAATAGTGAAGACATAAAACTATGAAATAACATATGGAATAATGTGGTAACCAAAAAAGTGTAAAACAAATCAATATATTTGTATTTCTTCAAATTATTATACAAAATTCTTGCCACCAACAGAATTATATACCGTGCATTCGGAAAATATTCAGACCCCTTGACTTTTTCCACATGTTACGTTACAGCCTTTATTCTAAAATGTATTAAATCCTTTTTTTCCTTCATCATACATCTTTGAAAATTTATAAAAAATACAAAACTGAAACCACATTTCAGACCCTTAACTCACTACTTTGTTGAAGCACCTTTGGCAGCTATTACAGACATGAGTCTTATTTATTTTACCTTTATTTAACTAGGCAAGTCAGTTAAGAACAAATTCTTATTTTCAATGACGGCCTAGGAACAGTGCGTTAACTGCCTGTTCAGGAGCAGAACAACAGATTTGTCCCTTGTCAGCTTGGGGATTTGAACTTGCAACCTTTTGGTTACTAGTCCAACGCTCTAACCACTAGTCTACCCTGCCGTTTGACGCTACAAGCCTGGCACACCTGTTTTGGGGAGTTTCTACTATTCTTCTCTGCACATCCTCTCAATTAATCTGTCAGGTTTGATGGGAAACGTCGCTGCACAGCTATTTTCAGGTCTCTCCTGAGATGTTCGATCAGCTTCAAGTCCAGGCCCTGCCTGTGCCACTCAAGGTGGCAGAGACTTGTCCTGAAGCCACTCCTGCATTGTCTTGGCTGTGTACTTAGGGTAGTTGTTCTATTGGAAGGTTAAACTTTGCCCCAGTTTGAGGCCCTGAGCGCTCTGGAGCAGGTTTTTGTCCAAGATATCTCTGTACTTTTCTCTGTTCATCTTTTCCTCGATCCTGACTAGTCTCCCAGTCCATGCTGCTGAAAAACATTCCCACAGCATGATGCTGCCACCACCATGCTTCACCATAGGGAAGCATTCACCACCATACATCAGCTGATGTCGCAAAGTGCTATACAGAAACCCAGCCTAAAACCCCAAATAGCAAGCAATGCAGATGTAGAAGTATGGTGTCTAGGAAAATTCCCTAGAAAGGCAGGAACCTAGGAAGAAACCTAGAGGAACCAGGCTCTGAGGGGTGGCCAGTCCTCCTCTGGCTGTGTCAAGTGGAGGTTATAACGGTAAATGGCCAAGATGTTCAAACGTTCATAGATGACCAGCAGGGTCCAATAATAACAATCACAGTGGTTGTAGAGAGTCTAAACAGGTCTGATCCTCAGGAGTAAATGTCAGTTGGCTTTTCATAGCCGAGAATTCAGAGTTTGAGACAGCATGTGAAAAGAGAGAAAGAGTCGAGAGACACTGTGGCCCCATCCGACGATACCCTCCGACAGGACCAACCAGGCAGGATATAACCCCACCCACTTTGCCAAAGCACAGGTTCAGCTTGAAGGTTTAGAGGTCTTGACTATTTTCATGAATGTGTCAAGAAATATAGGATTAAAAAACTTATGTGTCTCCATTTATCCTAGGTCCTGGCAGTGTTGTGCAGACCCAGGACAACTGAGCTTTGGAGAAATATGCACATTCTAAGAGGAGGTTAACTTATTTTTGTACTCCGACATCCTTGGGTAGGTGAAGGGAGTCTGGAAGTGCATCTAGGATTCTTTGTGTTGTCCAAGAATGTATTACACTGCTTTTGATGATCCTTGGTTGGGGTATAAGCAGTTTATTTGTTGCAATTGCAAACATAATAAGATGGTGGTCCTGTAGTCCAGGATAAGGAAAAACGTTAAGATCCACAATATTTATTCCACAGGACAAAACAAGGTCCAAATCAAATCAAATCAAATTTTATTTGTCACATACACATGGTTAGCAGATGTTAATGCGAGTGTAGCAAAATGCTTGTGCTTCTAGTTCCGACAATGCAGTAATAACCAACAAGTATTCTAACTAACAAGTCCAGGGTATGACTGTGGCAGTGAGTAGGTCCAGAGACCTGAGTCGATGATGGCTCTGAAATATGAAAGTTACCAAAAATTGGAATATTATCTGCCATGACTACAAGGTCCGATAGGAATTCAGGGAACTCATTGAGAAACGCTGTATACGGCCCAGGAGGCATATAAACAGTATCTATAAAAATTGAGGCTGCGTACATTTCACGACTAGAGCATTATAAGACTAAAACAGTCATTTTTGGGGGGGGGGTAAATTGACATTTGCTATCGTGATTGTTAGCAATACCTACGCCTATGTGGGATGAGCGGGCGATATGGTCTTGTGTAACCAGGAGGAGAGGCCTCATTTAACACAGTAAATTCATCAGGCTTAAGCCATGTTTCAGTCAGGCCAATCACATCAAAAGTATGATCAGTGATTAGTTAATTGACTATTGAAGTGAGGGATCTAACATTAAGTAGCCCTATTTTGAGATGTTAGATATCACAGGTCTTTATTCCAGTGAGATTGCTATAGCAAACACTGCCATGTTTTGTTTTGCACAACCTATTGTAGATCGAGTCACCGGCACGGTCTTAATGGTGATAGCTGAGCTGACTGCACTGACTATGCTAGTGGCAGACTCCACTAAGCTGGCAGGCTGGCTGACAGCCTGCTGCCTGGCCTGCACGCTATCTCATTGTGGAACTAGAGGAGAGAGAGCTCTGTCTTTGTTGATAGAAAAGATGAGAGCACCCCTTCTGCTAGGATGGAGTCTGCCACTCCTCAGCAGGCCAGGCTTGGTCCTGTTTGTGGATGAGTCCCAGAAAGAGGGCCACTTATTTACAAATTCTGTATTTTGGGAGGGGCAGAAAACATTTTTCAACCAGTGATTGAGTTGTGATGCCTAGAAGGCCAACATCCCAGAGTCTCCTCTTCACTGTTGACGGTGAGACTGGAGTTTTGAGGATACTATTTAATGAAGCTGTCAGTTCAGGACCTGTGAGGCGTCTGTTTCTCAAACTACACACACTAATGTACTTGTCCTCTTGCTCAGTTGTGCACCGGGGCCTCCCACTCCTCTTTCTATTCTGGTTAGCGCCAGTTTGCCCTGATTTGTGAAGGGAGTAGTACACATCGTTGTACGAGATTTTCAGTTTCTTGGCAATTTCATGCATGGAATAGCCTTTAGTCCTCAGTACAAGAATAGACTGACAAGTTTCAGAAGAAAGTTATTTGTTTGGGGCCATTTTGAGCCTGTAATGGAACCCACAAATGCTGATGCTCCAGACACTCAACTAGTCTAAAGAAGGCCACTTTTATTGCTTCTTTAATCAGTACAACAGTTTTGAGCTGTGCTAACATAATTGCAAAAGGGTTTCCTAATGATCAATTAGCCTTTTAAAATGATACACTTGGATTAGCTAACAAAACGTGCCATTGGAACACAGGAGCGATGGTTGATGATAATGGCCTCCGTACGCCTATGTAGATATTCCATATAAAATGTAGTCATTTACAACATTAACAATGTCTACACTATTTCTGATCAATTTGATGTTATTGTAATGGACATAAAATTAGCTTTTCTTTCAAAAACAGATCAAATCAAAGTTTATTTGTCACGTGCGACAAATACAACAGGTGTAGACCTTACAGTGAAATGCTTACTTACAGGCTCTAACCAATAGTGCAGAAAAGATGTTAGGTGAACAGTAGGTAAGTAAAGAAATTAAACAACAGGCTATATGCAGTAGCTAGGCTATAGAAGTAGCGAGGCTACATACAGACACCGGTTAGTCAGGCTGATTGAGGTAGTATGTACATGTAGATATGGTTAAAGTGACTATGCATATATGATGAACAGAGAGTAGCAATGGCATGAAAGACGGATTGGCGGATCACATTGCAGCCCGGTTAGCCAATGTGCGGGGGCAATGGTTGGTCAGCCCAATTGAGGTAGTATGTACATGAATGTATAGTTAAAGTGACTATGCATATATGATAAACAGAGAGTAGCTGCAGCGTAAAAAGAGGGTTTGGGAGGGTGGGGGAACAGAATGCAAATAGTCCGGGTCGCCATCGATTACCTGCTCAGGAGTCTTGGGGGTAAAAACTGTTGAGAAGTCTATTTGTCCTAGACTTGGCACTCTGGTACCTCTTGCCATGCGGTAGGAGAGAGAACAAGGACATTTCTAGGTGACCCCAAACTTTTGTATTTAAATAAGGTATTTCTGCTTTGTATTTTTGATACATTACATATTGTCTTTATGGGCTATTGTGTGTAGATTGATACATTTAGAATAAGGCTATAACGTAATAAAATGTGGAAAAGTCAAGGGGTCTGAATACTTTCTGAATGCACTGTATATATGGGGCATATAACAACCTCAGCTCTATTGATTTTTTTTCTGCAAAGAGACATAATCAGTAGATAATTTATTTTGGTTTTGTCCCTATTTAACTTGTTTCTGGTCAAAGGTTCAGGAATGGTTAAAAAAATCACAACATTCACGTAAAATTAACATTTCAATTAGCAGTGTTGGAGCGATTTGGAATGCCTGACTCAATCAATCAATCAATAATATATTAATACTCATAGGAAAGGTTTTCATCTTCAGCTCACAATCTGTGGATACTATGCGATTAGAAAGGTTCAAAATGTATGTAAAACATGACAGCACAATTGGGAAATATATGGCAAATGGAAACCAAATGAGGGTGGTCTATGGTGATAGGTGGGATGGGCTGAGAGTGTCTGAGGGGTGGCATTATTAAAGAGTTTATCTTCGGTAATGTATTAATTGTTATGTTATTGCTGTATGTAAAAGTATCATGTATGTAAAATGTGTTTGTAAAATGTATGTATATGTAGCATAAAATCTGTAAAAAACAAAAAATATGTGTCCTCTGAAGACAAGCAGTGGTGGATGGGTAAAAAATACACTGCTCAAAAAAATAAAGGGAACACTTAAACAACACAATGTAACTCCAAGTCAATCACACTTTTGTGAAATCAAACTGTCCACTTAGGAAGCAACACTGATTGACAATAAATTCCACATGTTGTTGTGCAAATGGAATAGACAACAGGTGGAAATTATAGGCAATTAGCAAGACACCCCCAATAAAGGAGTGGTTCTGCAGGTGGGGACCACAGACCACTTCTCAGTTCCTATGCTTCCTGGCTGATGTTTTGGTCACTTTTGAATGCTGGCGGTGCATTCACTCTTGTGGTAGCATGAGAGGGAGTCTACAACCCACACAAGTGGCTCAGGTAGTGCAGCTCATCCAGGATGGATAATCAATGCGAGCTGTGTCTGTCAGCGTAGTGTCCAGAGCATGGAGGCGCTAGGAGACAGGCCAGTACATCAGGAGACGTGGAGGAGGCCGTAGGAGGGCAACAACCCAGCAGCAGGACCACTACCTCCGCCTTTGTGCAAGGAGGAGCACTGCCAGAGCCCTGCAAAATTACCTCCAGCAGGCCACAAATGTGCATGTGTCTGCTCAAACGGTCAGAAACAGACTCCATGAGGGTGGTATGAGGGCCTGACGTCCACAGGTGGGGGTTGTGCTTACAGCCCAACACCGTGCAGGACGTTTGGCATTTGCCAGAGAACACCAAGATTGGCAAATTCGCCACTGGCGCCCTGTGCTCTTCACAGATGAAAGCAGGTTCACACAGAGCATGTGACAAACGTGACAGAGTCTGGAGATGCCGTGGAGAACATTCTGCTGCCTGCAACATCCTCCAGCATGACCGGTTTGGCGGTGGGTCAGTCATGGTGTGGGGTGGCATTTTTTTGGGGGGGCCGCACAGCCCTCCATGTGCTCACCAGAGGTAGCCTGACTGCCACTAGGTACCGAGATGAGATCCTCAGACCCCTTGTGAGACCATATGCTGGTGCGGTTGGCCCTGGGTTCCTCCTAATGCAAGACAATGCTCGACCTCATGTGGCTGGAGTGTGTCAGCAGTTCCTGCAAGAGGAAGGCATTGATGCTTGGGACTGGCCCGCCCGTTCCACAGACCTGAATCCAATTGAGCACATCTGGGACATCATGTCTCGCTCCATCCACCAACGCCACGTTGCACCAGACTGTCCAGGAGTTGGTGGATGCTTTTTTCCAGGTCTGGGAGGAGATCCCTCAGGAGACCATCCACTACCTCATCAGGAGCATGCCCAGGCGCTGTAGGGAGGTCATACAGGCACGTGGAGGCCATACACACTACTGAGCCTCATTTTGACTTGTTTTAAGGACATTACTTCAAAGTTGGATCAGCCTGTTGTGTTTTTTTCACTTTAATTTTGAGTGTGACTCCAAATCCAGACCTCCATGGATTGATACATTTGATTTCCATTGATAATTTTTGTGTGATTTTGTTGTCAGCACATTCAACTATGTAAAGAAAAAAGTATTTAATAAGAATATTTCATTCATTCAGATCTAGGATGTGTTATTTTAGTGTTCCCTTTATTTTTTTTGAGCAGTGTATATATTATATTTATTTATAAAACAATATATGTATTTATATATATTTCCTCAGAATCCACTGATTCGGTCACTCATCTGTAGAATGTTTTTTGTATTTCCCCTGCATGCTGCGTTCTGTTCGTTCAGTTTTCCAAATATGTCTGTTGCACAGGCAAGGAGAAGCATTTTCTTTTCACAACACAGAAAGTCAACAAAGTCCGTATGTGAATGACAACAGCTCCTCGATATATGCAATTTATTTTCTCCAAAACTCCCCTCCAGAACCACCAAGCATTGGTGTGAAATAAAACATTGTCATGCTCTGATCCCCTCTATCCACATAGTTTTGCGAACAGGCATCCGCACAGTGGATGTGGTTTGATGTACTTTACAATCGAAGATACATGCTGCAGTTTATCTCAGAGTTCTGTGCTCAGCTCTTTTGCTGTCAGTTGCTCTCGGTGTATCAGACAATGCCTTCATACGGAAGAGGGAGACACATTCATTTATTTTTATTTGACCTTTATTTATACAGGTTTTTCTCATTGAGTTAACATCTCTTTTCCAAGAGAGACCTGGTCCAATAGCAGCAGGGGGAACAACGTTTCAGACAAAACAACATCATATCTAGAGAGCAGAAGCCTGCCCGCCACAGATGGAACCCCATCTGTGCAAAAGCCCACCATTCGATCCCATGGAATCTTTTTCTTCAGATTCCATGGGATCTGTGTTCAGTGTGACGCACACTGAACACCCCTGGGATATTTCATCCTCAGGAATCGTGAGACAGAACAACATGTTCTTGTGAATAGCATCCCCTGACATGTATAGTGAACAAAAGTCAATACATAGGCATATCGGTCCTCACAGCTAACATCCAGTTGGAGAGCATAAACTGGGATGTTTTTGAGTTATTCAGTCAGAGTTACTTCTTGATTGCTAGCAATAGCATAAATTATTTGTTTAACAGTGTTATCTGACAAAGGTATTAATGTGAGAACGCTACACAGTACCTGCCTGAATGCATAGTGCCAACTGTAAATTTTGGTGGAAGAATAATGGTCTTGGGCAGTTTTTCATGGTTCGGGCTATGCCTCTTAGTTCCAGTGAAGGGAAATCTTTATTCAACAGCATACAATTACATTTTGGACGATTCTGTGCTTTCAACTTTGTGGCAACAGTTTGGGGAAGGCCCTTTCCTGTTAAGCATGATAACTCCACCGTGCACAAAGCGAGGTCCTTAAAAAAATGTTTTGTTAAGATCGGTGTGGAAGAACTTGACTGACCTGCACAGAGCCCTTACCTCAACCCCATCGAACACCTTTGGGATGAATTGGAACGTCAACTGCGAGCCAGGCCTAATCCCCCAACATTATTGCCCGACCTCACTAATGCTCTTGTGGCTGAATGGAAGCAAGTCCCCGCAGCAATGTTCCAACATCTAGTGGAAAGCATTCCCAAAAGAGTGGAGGCTGTTATAGCAAACAGGGAAACAACTCCATATTGATTTCCGTGATTTTGGAATGAGATGTTCGACGAGCAGGTGTCCACATACTTTGGGTCATGTAGTGTATGTTTGTACATACAGTACATTCAGAAAATATTCAGACCCTTTAACAAAACGTTGAAAAAGTTAAATGGATTATTTTTTAATTTGTTTTTCTCCTCATCAATTTACATGCAATACCCCATAATGACAAAACAAAAAACAGGTTTTTAGAAATGTTGGCAAATGTATAAAAAGAAAAACAAAATATCACATTTACATAAGTATTCAGACCCTTTACTCAGTACTTTGTTGAAGCACCTTTGGCAGCGATTACAAACTCAAGTCTTCTTGGGTATGACGCCAAGAGCTTCGCACATCTGTATTTGGGGAGTTTCTCCCATTCTACTCTGCAGATCCTCTCAAGCACTGTCAGGTTGGATAGGGTGCATCGCTGCATAGCTATTGTCAGGTCTCTCCAGAGATGCTTGATCGGGTTCAAGTCCGGGCTCTGGCTTGGCCACTCGACAATCAAAGACTTGTCCCAAAGCCACTCCTGCGTTGTCTTGTCTGTGTTCTTAGGGTCGTTGTCCTGTAGGAAAGTGAACCTTTGCCCCAGTCTGTGGTCCTGAGCGCACCGTAGGGATGGTGTCAGGTTTCCTCCAGACGTGATGCTTGGCATTCAGGCCAAAGAGTTCAATCTTGGTTTAATCAGACCAGAGAATCTTGTTTCTCATGGTCTCAGAGTCCTTTAGGTGCTTTTGGCAAACTCCAAGTTGGCTGTCATGTGCCTTTCACTGAGGAGTGGCTTCCGACAAGCCACTCTATCATAATGGCCTGATTTGGTGGAGTGCTGCAGAGATGGTTGTCCTGCTGGACCATTCTCCTATCTCCACAGAGGATCTCTGGAGCTCTGTTAGATTGGCCATCGGGTTCTTGGTCACCTCCCTGACCAAGGCCCTTCTCGCCCGATTGCTGTTTGTTTTTGCTCTGACATGCATTAACTGTGGGACCTTATACAGGCACCTGTTTTGAGCCCCCCACTTTTAGGTAAAATACGTGTCACATATCAGTTTGAAAACAATGTAAAAAATATATGTAAGTTAATAAAGCCACATACAAACATGGTCTCTTTTTTGCATTCTTGAGTTAGGCAGCTCCAAAATGTAGGTGTTTCAGCCTAGCCTAATGCTTTCTGTTGTGGTGGGGCTAGCCAGCAGAAAATACAGAGCATTTGAGACAGTACGTCATCCCCAATTCTATGGTAGAGTTCTAAAATATTAGACTTTGGGTTCTTCCATAGAGTTATATTAGAAGTGCTAATCCAAGAAGGCTCAATGTCATTGGCCACAGAATGACATCAAATCACATATCTACAGTAGCATTGATTGGACGGCTCATGCCAACATCATACTTTCAAAATCTTAGCTAGGAAGCTAGCAGCCGTCACCATAAATCAAGTTGACAATCAAATCCTTTTTAATCCTTGTCAAATGAAGAGAAATTATAGATAAAACGTCTCGGTGTTCATCGGCCATTGGACATAAACATTACACAACAAGTTGGAAATCGCAAATTCAACAATTAGTGGTTTGGGAAGGAATCAGTGGGTAACTGTGAGTTCAAGACAACTGAGAACCCAGGAAAAACGAGCTACGACTGGGAAAATACGTTTTGAATGGTCATTCAACTCGGAATTGTAAATCCGGCATCTTTCTCTTTAATGACAAATTTGGATGACAAACCGCCATGCCACTTTCCTGTTCAAGCACATCACAACGTGAGTCCAAAAATGTCTTATGCTGCTTCATAAATTATATAGGATGCCAGAGAGATATGCACACTGTAGCTAAAGTAATACTAAGTGTATGTTGTGTAGTAAGCTATTAGTAGCCCATGAGCCACACCCAAATAATTTGGTCTATTTTTAGCAATGCGGTATTGTAAACACATCATTCATGGCCGGTGTGTGCTTGAGAGAAATGTAATCATTGAATATTGTAAAGGCCTTCATTGTCTGTTTATATGTAAGAATGGCCCATGTTCTGAATTCTGTTGCTGTACATTTCAAAAGTGCTGAACAAATAGTTATATTGACTTTCCGAAAGCGCTGTATTACATTTTTTCAGGATTTTGGAAGTTCTCTTGCGACCCCATTTTAATTTCAGGTGACCCCTAGTTTGGTAACCGCTGCACTAGAGGTTGGCACAGGATTTTAGCAATGAAGGCAGCTGTTACGGATACGGGTATCCTGTGTGTGTGTGTGTGTGTGTGTGTGTGTGTGTGTATCCTGTGTTCTTTTCTCCCCTTCTCCTCTCACAGATGAAAATCATTACTCCCCAATCAGTCACCAATCAATCATCAATCAGAAGACACACCTCCTGTTTCCTACCCAATCACAATTCCTTTCCCTTGGTTTAACCTGTTGAATCTAGGGGTCATTTTTTTTATTCTTGGAAAAATAACGCTCTCAAAATAAACGGGCTGTTCTTCAGGGCCAGAAAATAGAATATGCATATAATTGACAGCTTCTGATAGAAAACACTCTAAAGTTTCCAAAACTGTAAAGATATTGTCTGTGAGTATAACAGAACTGATATTGCAGGCAAAATAATGAGAAAAATCCAATCAGGAACGCAGCGGTTTCTAAATAAGAGTCCCTTCCTATGCTTCCCTATTGAGCAGTGAAGAGGATATCAACGAGATTCCTTTTTCTATGGCTTCCTTAATGTGTCTAGTATCACAAGACATAGTTTCAGGCTTTTATTTTGAAAAATGAGTGTGTACAACAACAGTTTTCTTATTTTGTATATGTATATTGTTCACATTCTTTATTAAAGATGTTCAACCATAACCACGCTGCATTTTTGTCCTCCTCTCCTTCCAATAATACCGCAAACAGGACCAAGGGGTGTGGTGACAGGCAGCGGCGGCAGGAGCCGCCCAAAGGCAGAGCTGGAGGCAGCCAAAGTGGAGAGGCGCAGGTTTGAGGAGGCAGCACGATGGCGTGGATGGAAGCACGAGAGTCAGCTCCAAAATTCTTGGGGGGCGGACAGGGAGAGTGTGGCAGAGTCAGGAGTCAGACCTGAGCCAACTCCCCCTGTTTATCGTAAGGAGCCAAGGAGGAAACCAGAACCAGAGTTGAGCGAAGCAGAGACCGTGAAGGAGTTAATGGGGAAATTGGAGGAGAGGAGTTATGAGGGAGTTGTTGTGTTGGTGCATGAGGCACGGAATTTGCCCGACGGAGCGTGTCGGGATTTGATGGCACCTGGGTCAGCTCTCTATACTCGTCCTGAGGTGCGTGCTAGTCGTCTGGTGAAGATTGTGCCAGCCTCACACACCAGGCCCCCTGTGCACCTCACTAGCCTGCTCTTAGCAGTGCTAACTGTGGCGGGCATGGTACTGGTCAGGCACCGTGTAATGCTGTGGAACACACGGTGTCCCCAGTACGCATGCTTAGCCTAGTACGCTACATCCCAGCACCCAGACCCTCCCCTATTTTTAATTTTACCTTTATTTAACTAGGCAAGTCAGTTAAGAACAAATTTTTATTTTCAATGACGGCCTAGAAACAGTGGGTTAACTGCCTGTTCAGGGGCAGAACGGCAGATTTGTACCTTGTCAGCTCGGGGATTTGAACTAGCAACCTTTCGGTTGCGAGTCCGATGCTCTAACCACTAGGCTACCCTGCCGCCCTAAAACTATGGGTTTAGGTGTGCGGCTGGGAGTCAGCACCTTTGGGGGGGGGGGGGGCAGGGTGTGACATTCTAGGTAAGTCTATGGTTGCCTAGAGTGGTTCTCAATCAGAGGCAGGTGTTTATCGTTGTCTCTGATTGGGAACCATATTTAGGCATCCATATTCTTTGGGTATTTCGTGGGTGATTGTTTCCTGTCTCTGTGTTTTTCACCAGTTAGGACTTTTTCGTTTTTTCCACGTTTTCTTATTTTGTATATGTATATTGTTCACGTTATCATCTTTAATAAAGATGTTTAACCATAACCATGCTGCATTTTGGTCCTCCTCTCCTTCCCAGGAAGAAAACCGTAACAACTAGTTAGAACTGGGCGGACCACCCAATGTATTTTTGGTTAGTCAGTTAGCTGTTGTTGAAATAGGCTAGTCTAGCTTAGGGGTGTTTTTGAGTACTTATTATTTCTTTCCTTGGGTCCAGCTCAGCCCCTTTCCCTGCTCCCCCCATTACCGTGTGTTTTCTAATAAACCATGTATTTGACGGTAATTTAGTTGTCTGTGGTTATTTCGTTCTCACTTTTACTTTTTCAATATTATAACTTGCATGAGTTATGTTACGGGTCTCGTTACCATCTCCCCTATACTGTCGGGCCAAAAGGGATTCGTAACAGCAGCCCTTCTACTTACTTAGAGTTGGATAAACTCATGGATATGGACGTGTGTAATTGTGTGACTCCAAGTGCATTGGAGGTAAAGTAGTGACTGGCTACAACTGGAATGAGGCACCACGAGAGTGAGCAGATTGTCCTGTCCCGAATATGACTCTAGGACTTCACTCCCTTTCCTGCCCGAATCCCACAGGACCCACAAGATCAACGGTAGTCCTGTTCCTGTGTCATACTCTAGTTGCCACCACATGTTGATGGGAAAAAGGGGCATGATTGTTAACATAATATTAATCATAACCACCCCTCAAGTAAGCTGTGATTAACTACTCAAATCTCACAAAACTTAGTTTTGAAATATAATGATTTTATAACAAGTTCTACTACTTACACTTTTTTAGCAATTTCACAACTAGTACAATAGTTTACTGGGACCAGTAAATGATGCCACATAGGCCATTTTCAACCAGAATAGTCCTAGTTTTATTTTATATGTACTGCACAAATTACACTTTTTGTAATGCTTTTATCAGAAATCCCCAGATGGTTTAGGCCTACACACTATTCCAAGGGTCTCAAAGTCAACTCCTCGAAAGTCACAGCACTTATAGTTGTCCCTCATTCCTTTTAATCAGTGTCTGATTTGTCTCTGGGAAACCAGGTATGTGGACTCCCAGTCAGTGAAATTAAGTGATCAATCAAGTGCAGTGGAGAAACTAAGCTACAGCCTATTCTCTGCTGTGGTGTAGCAGCTCCCCAAGGTTCCTCTGGTCCCAGGACCCCAGACACCCAGCCAAGTAAAACATCTCTAGTCACACTGTTAAGTGGTTTTGCTCCCCAAGCAGCTGATGCATTTACATTCATTGACACTGGCAATTAAACACGACACACTGGGGATGTGTGTGATTAATTGATAACCTGTACCTTTTGGCCTGATTCTGTGTGTGTGATTAGATTTACTTTCTTCCTATGAGTGATGATGAAAAGTGAGGTAGATTGAGTGTGCGTGTATGCATTTGTGTTTGTGTGTGATCGATAGCCTAACCCAGGGTTTTCCAAACTCGGTCCTGGGGCATCCCAGGTGTTCACATTTAGTTTTTTTGCCCTAGCATTACATAGCTGATTCAAATAATCAACTCATCAAGGCACAGAGTACAGCTAAAGCCAGCTGAATTTAGAGAACTCATTGATGGGTTTGTTGTCAAACCAGAGCAGCAGGCAAGGAGTTCGTTGAAAGGGAAAGATGGATAAAGGAGAGAGGGTGGGACAGAGTGTGATGGAGGTAGAGATGGAAGGAGAGAAGAGGTGCGTCAAACCTGTGTTGCCATAGCAACCAGAGCACCATTGAGGAGAGGGGGTTTTGATTGTGGAGAGATTGGACATAAGCGGCAGGCATACACACACAGAAAGCAGGGCACTGATATGCTCTAGATCTGAGAGTGAGCCGGGGGCTTTGGGAGCATCCCCGGCCACCACCCAGGTCCAAACTCAATCCCAAACATCAGAATCGCAAGATTACGTTGCCCATACAGCTGATGTTAATGTTGATGATAATGCAGCCGAGATTTGGATGGCGGGGAGTTCAAGGGCGGGCATGATAGTGACTGAGCTTTCGGCAGTGGTTACTTAAGGCAGAGAATCCCTGACTCCAAGGCTGATATGCCTGTCTCACAGACAAAAGAGAATCATGCACCCAGTGTAAGCACAGACATGCAGGTAATGGTTTGAGGCAGTGTGGGGGAGCCAGTGTGCTCTGGTTTTGGTGGAGCTGCTAGATGAGGATGGAGGAAGAGAGAGATCCTCTGTCAGATATCCCCAGCAATGTAATGTAGAATCTCAGGATGAGCCCCAGTCAGGTTTACCACAGTACACATTACAGCAGATTAATACTTTTTTTTCCTGATGTAGAGACATTTGTCAGGGCAGTCATTTTTTGATCACATTAAAACATCATTGGGATTGGATAATGTTAATCAGAGGGTACATTGATGTTTAGATAGCCATGTTGCATTATTAATAAAGAGGAAAGGTCCAGAAAATGGAATGAAAGTGGCAGAAAATAATAAACAATTGATTTGAAAATAATTGGTATGATCATTTATCAGAGGGTGATTTCTTTCACTTGTCTGTTACCTATGCTGGTTTTCTTACTTTCCATTTCAAATATTTGTATGGTGGATTTAAAAGTGGGCTCTTAAACATACACTTGAAGTTTACATGCACCTCGGCCAAATACATTTAAACTCCTGACATTTAATCCTAGTAAAAATTCCCTGTCTTAGGTCAGTCAGGATCACCACTTTATTTTAAGAATGTGAAATGTCAGAATAATAGTAGAGAGAATGATTTATTTCAGATGTTATTTCTTTCATCACATTCCCACTGGGTCAGAAGATTACATAAACTCAATTAGTATTTGGTAGCATTGCCTTTAAAACTTGAGTTAAACTTGAGTCAAATGTTTCGGGTAGCCTTCCACAAGCTTCCCACAATAAGTTGGGTGTATTTTGGCCCATTCCTCCTGACAGAGCTGGTGTAACTGAGTCAGGTTTGTAGGTTTTTTCAGTTCTGCCAACAAATTTTCTTTGTGATTGAGGTCAGGGCTTTGTGATGGCCACTCCAATACCTTGACTTTGTTGTCCTTAAGCCATTTTGCCACAACTTTGGAAGTATGCTTGGGGTCATTGTCCATTTGGAAGACCCATTTGCAACCAAGCTCCTGACTGGTGTCTTGAGATGTTGCTTCAGTATATCCACATAATTATCCATCTTCATGATGACCTCTATTTTGTGAAGTGCACCAATCCCTCCTGCAGCAAATCACCCCCACAACATGATGCTGCCACCCCCATGCTTCACGGTTGGGATGGTATTCTTCGGCTTGCAAGCCTCCCCCTTTTTCCTCCAAACATAACGATGGTCATTATGGCCGAACAGTTCTATTTCTGTTTCATCAGACCAGAGGACATAGAGGACCAAAAAGTATCATCTTTGTCACCATGTGCAGTTGCAAACTGTAGTCTGGCTTTTTTATGCCGATTTTGGAACAGTGGCTTCTTCCTTCCTGTGCGGCCTTTCAGGTTATGTCAATACAGGACTTGTTTTACTGTGGATATAGATACTTTTGTTCTTGTTTCCTCCAGTGTCTTCACATGGTCCTTTGCTGTTGTTCTGGGATTGATTTGCACTTTTCACAGCAAAGTACGTTCATCTCTAGGAGCCAGAACGCGTCTCCTTCCTGAGCGGTATGGGGGCTGCGTTGTCCCATGATGTTTATACTTGCGTACTATTGTTTGTAATTCTGATTCTGATTCTACTGCTTGCATCAGTTACCTGATGTGGAATAGAGTTCCATGTAGTCACGGCTCTATGTGGTAATGTGTTTCTCCCAAGTTTGTTCTGCACTTGGGGACTGTGACGAGACCTCTGATGGCATGTCTTGTGGGGTATGCATGGGTGTTCAAGCTGTGTGCTAGTAGTTTAAACAGACAGCTAGTGTATTCAGCTTGTCAACACTTCTTACAACAATAAGTAGTTATGAAGTCAATCTCTCCCCCACTTTGAGCCACGAAAGATTGACATGCATATCATTAATGTTCGCTCTTAGTGTACATTGAAGGGCTAGCCATACTGACATGTTCTGAGCCAATTGTAATTTTCCTAAGTCCCTCTATGTGGAACCTGACCACACGACTGAACCGCAGTCCAGGTGTGACAAAAGTAGGACATGTAGGATTGTTGATTGTTTTGTTAAGAAGACATAGTAGCGCTTTATTATGGAAATAATTATCTAAATCTTAGCTACTGTTATAACAACATGTTTTGACCTCAACTTGCTCAATTTCCACATAATTCATTATAAGATTTAGTTGAAGTTTAGGGTTTAGTGAATGACTTGTCCCAAATACAATGCTTTTAGTTTTTGAAATATTTAGGATAAACATATTCCTTGCAACCCACTATGAAATGAACTGCAGCTCTTTGTTAAGTGTTGCAGTCATTTCAGTCGCTGTAGTAGCTGACGTTTTTCCAACAGCAGACTATGATCGGGCACTATGTTAAAGGGCAAGAAGATGTAGAAGAGGTTAGCAGGGTTTAAATGTTGTTTGAGGGGGCAGCATCAGCTAAGGTGAACTGGGAGAAGAGTGAACGTCTAATTATGGGGAGATGGGTCAGAGCAGGATCTCCTAGTCTTCCTGGGGTACTACAGAAGATGTTTTTGGGGACCTCAGAGTTTCCGGAGAGAAACTGGGAGGGGATGGTGGACAAGGTTGCGGCTAAGTTGTCTAAATAGCGGTAGTTGTAGCCAAGAATGTCTTTCAGGGAATGGGTCCTGGTCACTAACAGCTTGGCCGCTTCAATGCTCTGACACGACACGGCACAGGCTGATGGTTTTGGATCCCCCACAGAGTCTTATCAAGCAACTGTAGAGGTCAGTGGAGAATTGATTTTGTTCAACACTGGACATGTGTGGCAGTGTTGCACCTCCGTTTGCATGAAGGGGGCCAAGGGCTGGTGGACATTGGGTCCAGAGTGATAGCTTTCTGTCACTTGTTCTTGTTGGATCTGGAGCAGGTCGACATGTCAGCCATTACTCAGTTCTACCGCTTTGGCCTTGGAAAAGACTCTATATGTTGGAGGACCTATGTATAGTGTAGCCAAAAGGTGAAGGTACTGCCTATTAAACAACCTGTTTAGGCAGGCAAAAATGGCAGTGTGGAAGACCAGAATGTATGAGATGCTATTTGTGTTTACAAATTTGTGTACGGACCCCAGAGCTGTGCCGCAGGTGCTGGTGTGTGCTTGGCTCCTACTGGAGCATTTACAGAGTGCACAAAACATTAGGAACAAAACATTAAGCTCTTTCAATGACAGACTGACCAAGTGAATCCAGGTGAAAGCTATGATCCCTTATTGATGTCATTTGTTATATCCACTTCAAATCAGTGTAGATGAAGAGGAGATGACAGGTTAAAGAAGGATTTTTAAGCCTTGTGACAATTGAGACATGGATTGTTTATGTATGCCATTCAGAGGATGAATGGGCAAGACAAATATTTAAGTGCCTTTGAACAGGGTATTGTAGTAGGTTCCAGGTGCATCAGTTTGTGTCAAGAACTGCAGCACAGCTAGGTTGTCTCTGTCTGTGTCTGTCTGTCTAAGGCCCTAATCAGGGTAGTGACTGAGGAGCCTACAGTCAGCCTGCCAATATAGGTTGTAAATATATGAAAGTTTATACATACCCACACACTAAGCCTTGGAGAGCTCTCAGGGATTTAGTTTATCTGTCTCTGTGACAGGCCACTAGAGAGATTTTTCAGAGCACAGTGTCTCTCTTTCTGTAGTGTAGGATCCCCTCTCTATCTCTCTCCTAGATTGCAATGGTTCAGAGGCTTGTGATGTGATCTGTGAGAAAGTGATATAATTGGTTGTCCTAAGATTAGGCTGTTACCTCTGGTTGGTTAACCATTCTTAAGAGGCAACTGTACAAATGACTCATTGATTTCTTCCCTCATTTTGCTTGGCTAAACCAGGGTTTTCCAACCCCTCTCCTCAAAGTTTCACATTTGAGTTTTAACCCTAGACTGGTACACCTGATTCAATTAGTCAACTGATCATCAATCCAACATGTGAAATGTCTGGGAAGTGTGTGTGGGGGGAGGGACTAAGTCTTCTCTCTCAGGACCAGACAACACTCATGCAGGCACGTAGACCAACAGACACACACAGTGACAACACCCTGATTGACAGTATAGAGACCCATCAGAGTGTACTTTGGCGTGATAGTGTAAAGAGATGCTGGAGTAGACGCTCAACATGAATCCCACAGTAAATACTCACTGTCTCCTGCACTGTTTGTGCATGTGTGTGAGTTCTAAGAGAGAGAGAGAGAATAATAAAACGTTTGTGGAGTATACCAGGTGCCTGTATCTCAGCAGGGCTTGCTCACAGGAAACAGTTCCTACTCCGACCCTGCTGCTTCCTCGTTGGCTGTGATATTGTTACTGTAGGCCCAAAGTTTGGGACTAATCTCTGTTTGTCAGTGTTGGAGTGTTAGAATGTTTTATTTATCTCCGCATCCACTTCTCTCTCTTTTTGTGTTTACCTCCAGTGGATTAGGTGGAGTAAGGAAGAGGAGAGAGGGAAGAGGGAAGTGTAGTGAAAATGTTTGTAAAAGCTGATACATCATGCATGCAAATTACCTTGTTAGATGGTTAATTGTTTGATTTGACATTATATCTCAATAAGCTATATTACACTAAACCAAAATATAAATAGAAATGCAACATGGAACATTTTCAAAGATTTTACTGAGTTACAGTTCATTGAAGGAAATCCGTCAATTTAAATAAATTAATTGCGCCCTAATCTATGGTTTTCACATGACTGGGAATAAAGAAATGCATACCTTAAAAAAAGGTAGGGGCATTGATCAGAAAACCAATCAGTATCTGCTGTGACCATCATTGCTAATAAAATCAAAATCAAATCAAATTTTACTTGTCACATGCACCGAAAACAGCAGGTGTAATGCTTAGTTTACAAGCCCTTAACCAACAATGCAGTTCAAGAAATAGAGTAATGGAAATATTGAATTGTATTAATTGTTCAGCAGTCTTACGGCTTGATGGTAAAAACTGTTAAGGAGACTTTTGGAACTAGACTTGGTGCTCCGGTACCCTTGCCATGCAGTAGCAGAGAGAAAAGACTGACTCAGTTGACTGGAGTCTGTGACATTATTTTGGGCCTTCCTTTGACACTGCCTAGTATATAGGTCCTGGATGGCAGGAAGCTTGGCCCCAGTGATCTAACCAAAATCAAATCAAATGTATTAGTCACATGTGCCGAATACAACAGGTATAACAGGTTCACCTTACAGTGAAATGCTTACTTACGAGCCCCGAACCAACAGTGCAGTTTCAAAAAAGTACAGATAAGAATAAGAAATAAAAGTAACAATATATACAGGGGGGGTGCCGGTACAGAGTCAATGTGCGGGGGCACCGGTTAGTTGAGGTAGTATGTACATGTACGTAGAGTTATTAGTGACTGTGCATAGATGACAACAGAGAGTGGCAGTGGTGTGGAGAGGGGAGGGGGGGGGCAATGCAAATAGCCTGGGTAGCCATTTGATAAGATGTTCAGGAGTCTTATGGCTTGGGGTAGAAGCGGTTTAGAAGCCTCTTGGACCGAGACTTGGTGCTCTGGTACCGCTTGCCATGTGGTAGCAGAGCAAACAGTCTATGAATAGCGTGGTTGGATTCTTTGACAATTTTTAGTGCCTTCCTCTGACACCGCCTGGTATAGAGGTCCTGGATGGCAGGAAGCTTGGCCCCAGTGATGGACTGGGCCGTATGCACTACCCTCTGTAACGACTTATTGTCGGATAACTAGCAGTTGCCATACCAGGAGGTGATGCAACCGGTAAGGATGCTCTTGATGGTGTTGCTGTATAACTTTTTGAGGATCTGGGGACCCATGCAAAATCTTTTCAGTTTCCTGAGGGGGAAAAGGTATTGTTGTGCCCTCTTCATGACTGTCTTGGTGTGTTTGGACCATGACAGTTTGTTGGTGATTTGGAGAGAAAGGAACTTCAAAATCTCAGCACACTCCACTAACCAAAGTGAATTGGGGCGTGTCCGGCCCTCCTTTTCCAATAGTCGACAATCAGCACCTTTGGCTTCCTCCGCTGGGGAAGTGATTGTTGTCCGAGCACCACAATGCCAGGACTCTGATCTCCTCTCTATAGGCTGTCTCATCGTTGTCGGTGATCAAGCCTACCAGCATTGTGTGATCAGCAAACTTAGTGATGGTGTTGGAGTCGTGCTTGGCCACACAGTCATGGGTGAACAGGGAGTACAGGAGAGTACTGAACACATTGTTGAGGATCAGCATGGCAGATGTGTTGATGCCTACCCTTACCATCTGGGGGTTGTCCATCAGGAAGTGCAGGATCCAGTTGCAGAGGGAGGTGTTTAGTCCCCGGGTCCTTATCTTAGTGATGAGCTTTGAGGGTACTATGGTGCTGAATGCTGAGCTGTAGTCAATGAACAGCATTCTCACATAAGTGTTCCAGGTGTGAAAGGGCAGTGTGGAGTGGAGTGCAATTGAGATTGCGTCATCTGTGGATCTGTGGCAATATGCAAATTGGAGTGGGTCTAGGGTTTCCGGGATGATGGTGTTGATGTGCTTTGAAAGGCTGGTCATGGTTCACTTCATGGCTACTGACGTGAGTGGTACGGGCCGGTAGTCATTTAGGCAGGTTACCTTCACTTTCTTGGAAACAGGGACTATGGTGGTCTGCTTGAAACATGTAGGTATTGCAGTCTCAGTCAGGGAGAGGTTGAAAATATAATTGAAGACACTTGCCAGTTGGTCTGCGTATGCTCTGAGTACACGTCTTGGTAATCCGCTCCACGGCCTTGTGAATGTTGACCAGATTAAAGGTCTTGCTCACATCGGCTACGGAGAGTTGTGATCACACAGTCGTCTGGAACAGCTGTTTCTATCATGCACTCTTCAGTGTTGCTTGCTTTGAAGCGAGCATAAAGGGCAATTAGCTCTTCTGGTAGGTTCGCTTCACTGGGGAGCTTGCAGCTGCTTTTCCTTTTGTAGTCCGTAATTGTTTGCAAGCCCTGCCACATCCGACAATCATCTGAGCCGGTGTAGTAGTATTCAATCTTAGTCCTGTACTGACGCTTTGCCTGTTTGATGGTTTGTCTGAGGGCATTGCGGGATTTCTTTTAAATGTCCAGATTTGTGTCCCGATCCTTGTAAGGGGCAGCTCTAGCCTTAAGCTCAGGGGGATGCTGCCTGTTATCCATGGCTTTGGTTGGGATATGCAGTTACCGTAACTGTGGGGACGACATCGTCAATGAACTCATTAATGAAACCGGTGACTGAGGTGATATTCTCCTCAATGCCATTGAATGAATCCTGGAACATATTCCAGTCTGTGCTACTAAAACAGTCCTGTAGTGTAGCATCCACGTCATCTGATACTTCCATATTGAGCGAGTCACTGGTACTTCCTTGTTTAGTTTTTGCTTAAAAGCAGGAATCAGGAGGATATAAATATGGTCAGATTTGCCAAATGGAGGACGAGGGACAGCTTTGTATGTATTTCTGTGTGTGGAATAATGGTGGTCTACATTTGTTTTCTCTGGTTCAATATGTGACATGCTGGTAGGAATTCGGTTAAATGGATTTAAGTTTGCCTGCATTCTTGTCCCCGGCCACTAGGAGCGTTGCTTCTGGATGAGCATTTTCTTGTTTGCTTATGACCTTAGACAGGGTTGGGTAGGTTACTAAATGTAATCTGTTACAGTTACTAGTTACCCTGTCCAAAATTGTAATAGGAAACCTAACTTTTAGATTACCCAAACTCAGTAAAGTAATATGACTACATGTGATTCTTACAGGTGAGTTAGCTGTTGAGTAATAGACAAATACATTTTGTTTAAAAAATTGTATCTCGGTAAGGGATTTTTTCTTAATGTTAACGTCCCAATTTCGTTTAAACATTCTAACGTTTAAAACGTTCACACCCGTAAAGGCTGCTGTGTAAATGCAGAATAAAACAACAACTTGACCATTTGACTATTGAATGACCATTGATCCGAGAGAGACAACATTTTCAGGAACTCCCCATATCCCTGTGCACACCCTAGGCTCTGTCGTTACCATACTAGTGCAAGCAGATCTTTGTCTCTGACAGCCTGAGAAAGAGATTTCTCCTTTATCTTCCTTCCTTCTGGAAGTTCCTTTCCTTTACATGGGTTTCCATGGTGATGCCTCAAACGCGTACAGTTGCGGTAAGTGGTCTCTGAGTGAGTGTGTGTGTGTGTGTGTGTGTGTGTGTGTGTGTGTGTCTTGCTATGCTGCTGTGAGGCTTGAGTGTGATTTGACTGTTCATGCAGCTTTTGCATTCTGATCATTGAGTTTTGATGATGGAATTCCAAACACATCATGCATCTACAATTACATTCAAAGTGCCTTCCGAAGGTATTAACCGGAAGGTTGCAAGATTGAATCCCCGAGCTGTTGTTCTGCACCTGAACAAGGCAGTTAACCCACTGTTCCTAGGCTGACATTAAAAATAATAATTTCTTCTTAATTGACTTGCCTAGTTAAATAAAAGGTAAAAACAAAAATCCAAATTTTGTTGTTACAGCCTGAATTCAAAATGGATTAAATATTTAATTTCTCACCCATCTCACTCCCATAATGACAAAGTGAAAACATGTTTTTAGAAAAGTGTGCAAATGTATTCAAAATGAAATACAGAATTCTCTCATTTACATAAGTATCCCCACCCCTAAGTCAATACATGTTAGAATAACCATTGGCAGCGAACCTAGTTGTGAGTATTTCTGGGTAAGTCTCTAAGAGCTTTACATATCTGGATTGAACATTATTTGCATATTATTATTTTAAAATTCCATCTTAAGTTGGTTGTGGTCATTGCTAGACAACCTTTTTCAAGTCTTGCTATAGAGTTCAAGTCGATTTAAGTCAAAACTGTAACTAGCCCATTCAAGAACATTCACTGTCCTCTTGGCAAACAACTCCAGTGTATATTTGGCCTTGTGTTTTAGGTTACTTTCCTGCTGAAAGGTGAATTTGTTTTCCAGTGTCTGTTGAAGCAGAGTGAACCAGATTTTCTACTTGGATTTTGCCTGTGCTTAGCTTTATTCCTTTTATTTTTATCCTAAACTCCCTAGTCCTTGCAGATGACAAGTATACATATAACATGATGCAGCCACCACCATGCATGAAAATATGATGAATAGTACTCAGTGATTTGTTCTTTTGGATTTGCCTCAAACATAACACGTTGTATTCAGAACATAAAGTTAATTTGTTTGCCACATTTTTGTCCATTTATTTTTCTTTAGTGCCTTCTGGCAAACAGGATACATGTTTTGGAATATTTGTATTCTATACAGGCTTCCTTCTTTTCACACTGTCATTTAGGTTAGTATTGTGGAGTAACTACAATGTTGTTGATC
Source organism: Oncorhynchus masou masou (assembly GCF_036934945.1). Classification (NCBI taxonomy): domain Eukaryota; kingdom Metazoa; phylum Chordata; class Actinopteri; order Salmoniformes; family Salmonidae; genus Oncorhynchus; species Oncorhynchus masou. The sequence goes on along the minus strand of NC_088242.1, from coordinate 67,755,628 downwards.
CATCTTCAGTTTTCTCCTATCACAGCCATTACACTCTGTAACTGTTTTAAAGTCACCATTGGCCTCATTGTGTGAAATCACTGAGTGGTTTCCTTCCTCTCTGGCAACTGAGTTAGGAAGAATGCTTGTATCTTTGTAGTAACTGGGTGTATTGATACATAATTGAAAGTGTAATTAATATCTTCACCATAATCAAAGGGATATTCAATGGCTGTTTTTCTCTTCTTCCCATCTAACAATAGCTGCCCTTCCTTGCGAGGAATTGGAAATCATCCCAGATCGTTGTGGTTGAGTCTGTGTTTGAAACGTTCTGCTCGACTGAGGGACTTTACACATAATTGTTTGTGTGGAGTACTGAAATAAGGCAGTCAAAAAAGTCATATTAAATCATTATTGTACACAAAATGAGTCCATGCAAATTATGTGACTTGTTAAGCATATTTTTGCTCCTGAACTTATTTAGGCTTGCCATAAGAAAAGGCTTGAAAACTTATTGACTCAAGCCGATTCAGATTTACGTGTTTTATTAATTTGTAAACATTTCTAAAAACATAATTCCACAATGATTTATGGGGTAGTCGGTGGAGACCAGTGACACAATCACAATTCATTTTTAATTCAGGCTGTAACACAACAAAATATGGAAAAGGTCAAGTGGTGTGAATACTTTCTAAAGGGACTGTAAATGTCTAGCATAATTATCCACTGTGTCCAGATTCCCTTTTCCCGCTCTATATTCAAATGACAGTATGCATTCTGCAAATGGTGGAATAGGCTATATATGATAATAATCACAACAACAACTTGATGGCAGTCAGTTAGCCAACTACTGCAGCTAGCTAGCCAGTTAACCTATTTAACTAGCCAGCAAAGGTAAAGGGATTGCAAAGAAGTTAGCATAACTCCAGATAAACACATTTATTTTTCTAAATAAGCTAGCATTTGAAGCCAGCAAACACTTTCCCCACACACTAGGAACCTATTTCCTCCAAAGATTCCTCTCTCCCAAAATACACGTTTTCTGGAGAGTGCTGATGACGTCTCCCATTGTGTGCGCTTTCGGTAGTCTTATTGCATCCAGACTGAGGAGAAATCTGCAGACAATGTGTCCCTGACCACCTTCTGAAGTGGTCAGACAGATCTGAACACAATCTGACCACAATGCAACTTGAGTGTTTAGACCTGTCTTTTCAATGTGACAGTAGTCTGATAGCAGAAGTCTTATGTAAGTGTCAAGTGTAGACAGAGTGTGACGTAGAAGTCCGTCACTGGCCGCGGGCAGCATTTGGTTCTTTAACGCACACACATATTCATCACTCCTCCCTGCGCCATTATAAGATAAGTTAACAATGTGGGTCGACACACAAATTAACTTCTGTCTTGGTGCATGCATTTCACACTTGACAATGTTCATATTTGAGAGATACAATAATTATTATACTTATCAATGTTGTGGATGAGCGCATTGTTTGTTTGTTCTGTTCCTCTCTCTCCATCTCTGTAGCTTCCGGGTATGCTGGAAAAGGACCCGAGCTAAGGGAATTGGGTTGGCTTTATAGTGCCTGTCCCAAATGGCTCATTAATGCATATGGGCATATTGAAAGACATTGTCAGCAGTGATGTAATGTTGTAAATGTTATGTTGTGATGTGATATTGTTTAAAACCGTGTTGCAATGTATATCCTTTAGTATGTTTAGTTCATGGAAAATGTAGGTTTGTATTGTTAATTGATTAATTAATTAGGGTTAATTGTTCTGAGGGGAGGGGCTAGCCCTACAAAAGGAGCCTCTCTTTCAGTCATAGAGAGGCAGTTTGGATTGAGCTGTGGATGGGGCAGCATTGGTTTTAAGCTGTCCCATAAGGTAGCCGTTGATGGCAGTACTGTTGTTTTTTTGTTCCGGAATCACTTGTAAATAAACACCTTTGCACAGAAGAACTTTTGCGGTTCCGCCATCTTTTTATTTTGATAGAGGTTAGGTTATCCAGTTTAGCCTTCTGGCCTACTCTACGTGACACAGAGGTTCTCTGTCCCGGCCAGAATTGCTTCTGAATCTCCATATTTAACTTAAGGCCTGCTTCTCTGTCCTGTCTCCACTGAAACACTTGGTCTTCTTCTGAGGGTAAGTTACACAAAACGCTCTCATCGCTTTTGCGGATTAGTCACAACACAATTTACAGCATGTATAAAAGGGGCAGTGAAATGCTTAATCTTAGGGCTAGGCCCCCTTTTTTCCCTCAATTTCCACCTAACTGACATGTCCAAAGTAAACTGCCTGTTGCTCAGGCCCTGAAGCCAGGATAGGCAAATAATTAGTACCATTGGAAAGAAAACACTTTTAAGTTTGTAGAATTGTTAAAATAATGTAGGATAATATAACAATAGACATGGAAGGAGAAAATCCAAAGAAAAATCAGGCAGAATAATGTTTTTAGAACGTCCTCTTAAAATGGCAAGTATAAGGTCCCTGGATGCAATTCCTATGGCTTCCACAGGGTGTCAGCAGTCTATGTTCCAGGTTTCACGATTGTAACTTCAAAAAAAATAAGAAACATCAGTTTTAGTACTTTAGTACTTTAGTTTTAGAACTGAAAACTGCTGTTCACAAATGCTCTCCATCCAACCTCACTGAGCTCGAGCTGTTTTGCAAGGAGGAATGGGGAAAAAATGTCAGTCTCTCGATGTGCAAAGCTGATAGACATACCCCAAGCGACTTACAGCTGTAATCGCAGCAAAAGGTGGTATTAAGTTAAGGGGGCTGAATAATTTTGCACGCCCAATTTTTCAGTTTTTGATTTGTTAAAAAAGTTTAAAATATCCAATAAATGTCCACTTCATGATTGTGTCCCACTTGTTGTTGATTCTTCACAAAAAAATAGTTTTATGTCTTTATGTTTGAAGCCTGAAATGTGGCAAAAGGTCGCAAAGTTCAAGGGGGCCGAATACTTTCGCAAGGCACTGTAGCACCATCCATCATTCCTTCAATTCTGACCAGTTTTATTAACAGTCTCTGCCGATGAAAAACATCCCCAGAGCATGATGCTGCCACCACCATGCTTCACTGTGGGGATGATGTTTCAGGGTGATGAGATGTGTTGGGTTTGCAACAGACATAGCGTTTTCCTTGATGGCCAAAAAGCAACATTTTAGTCTCATCTGAGAGTACCTTCTTCCATATGTTTAGGGAGTCTCCCACACGCCTTTTGGCGAACACCAAATGTGTTTGCTTATTTTTTTCTTTAGCAATAGTTTTTTTTCTGGCCCCTCTTCTGTAAAGTCCAGCTCTGTGATCCCTTGAATTGTTCAATAACTGTCTCACCTCTTGATTTTTGAACACTGACATCCATTTTTGACGCCATTTCCGGTCACAACTTGCAGACTTGTTTACGTGTTGCTGTGCGTTTTGTTGCCAACCTTACTTTGCTACCTGACAACTTTACGGTTTTTACTTTTTAATTACCGTTTATTTTTGTTTATTCCCTCCCCAAAAAATTGGTTAATTCAAATTTTTCACTCCGGAAGCTTTATCTGGACATGGTTCGTCAGGACCTCCAACACCCGAAGCTAAGTAGTAACATTAACATAATGCCTTCTAATTGCAGTCGCTGTTACGGCGAGGATAGCTGTGCTACAAGCCCAGCTTCATACGCAATCGTTAGGCAAGGGTCATTTCAGTGTAGGAAAGGATGAAACAGTGTCTGTGCCACCAGTAAGTACAGATAGTAACGTTAGTATAAATCCCCTCGCACAGTCCCCACAGCCGGACAACTTTCTCACGGTTGCTGGAGGGAAATGCTGTAAGAATGCTCAACCGGTGTCGCTCATTCAGCCGACAAACTTTCAACCGGTTTTCCCCATTAAGCAAGCCTTCTCTTGTCTCTACTCCTCCCGTTACGGGGTCTGAGACGCCGAAGCTTCCCACCATTAGCTCTGACAAATTGAAAACTCTAGTCATTGGCAACTACATTACCCTCAGTATTAGACTTAAAACGAATCATCCGGCGATCATCCACTGTTTACCAGGGGGCAGGGCTACCGACGTTAAGGCTAATCTGAAGATGGTGCTGGCTAAAGCTAAAACTGGCGAGTGTATAGAGATATTGTTATCCACATCGGCATCAATGATGTTAGGGTGAAACAGTCAGATCACCAAGCGCAACATAGCTTCAACGTGTAAATCAGCTAGAAAGATGTGTCGGCATCGAGTAATTGTCTCTGGCCCACTCCCAGTTAGGGGGAGTGATGAGCTCTACAGCAGAGTCTCACAACTCAATCGCTGGTTGAAAACTGTTTTCTGCTCCTCCCAAAAGATAGAATTTGTAGATAATTAGCCCTCTTTCTGGGGCTCACCCACAAACAGGACCAAGCCTGACCTGCTGAGGAGTGACGGACTCCATCCTAGCTGGAGGAGTCCTCTCATCTTATCTACCAACATAGACGGGGCTCTAACTCCTCTAGCTCCTCTGTTAGCCAGCCTGCCAGCATAGTGGAGTCTGCCACTAGCACAGTCAGTGTAGTCAGCTCAGCTATCCCCATTGAGACCGTGTCTGTGCCTCGACCTAGGTTGGGCAAAACTAAACATGGCGGTGTTCGCCTTAGCAATCTCACTAGGATAAAGACCTCCTCCATTTCTGTCATTATTGAAAGAGATCATGATACCTCACATCTCAAAATAGGGCAACTTAATGTTAGATCCCTTACTTCAAAGGCAATTATAGTCAATGAACTAACCACTGATCATAATCTTGATGTGATTGGCCTGACTGAAACATGGCTTAAGCCTGATTAATTTATTGTGTTAAATGAGGCCTCACCTCCTGGCTACACTAGTGACCATATCCCCCGTGCATCCCGCAAAGGCGGAGGTGTTGCTAACATTTTTGATAGCAAATTCCAATTTACAAAAAAATTACGTTTTCATCTTGAGCTTCTAGTCATGAAATCTATGCAGCCTACTCAATCACTTTTTATAGTTACTGTTTACAGGCCTCCTGGGCCATATACAGCGTTCCTCATTGAGTTCCCTGAATTCCTATCGGACCTTGTAGTCATAGCAGATACTATTCTAATCTTTGGTGACTTTAATATTCACATGGAAAAGTCCACAGACCCACTCCAAAAGGCTTTCGGAGCCATCATCGACTCAGTGGGTTTTGTCTAACGTGTCTCTGGACCTACTCACTGTCACAGTCATACTCTGGACCTAGTTTTGTCCTATAGAATAAATGTTGTGGATCTTAATGTTTTTCCTCATAATCCTGGACTATCGGACCACCATTTTATTACATTTGCAATTGAAACAAATAATCTGCTCAGACCCCAACCAAGGAACATCAAAAATCGTGCTATAAATTCACAGACAACACAAAGATTCCTTGATGTCCTTCCAGACTCCCTCTGTCTACCCAAGGACGCCAGAGGACAAAAATCAGTTAACCACCTAACTGAGGAACTCAATTTTACCTTGCGCAATACCCTAGATGCAGTTGCACCCCTAAAAACGAAAAACATTTCTCATAAGAAACTAGCTCACTGGTATACAGAAAATACCCGAGCTCTGAAGCAAGCTTCCAGAAAATTGGAACAACTCACTGCCTTCCTGAAGACAAACAATGTATACGAAATGCTTCAGTCTGGTTTTAGACCCAATCATAGCACTGAGCCTGCACTTGTGAAGGTGGTAAATTACCTTTTAATGACATCAGACCGAGGCTCTGTATCTGTCCTCGTGCTCCTAGACCTTAGTGCTGCTTTTGATACCATTGATCACCACATTCTTTTGGAGAGATTGGAAACCCAAATTGGTCTACATGGACAAGTTCTGGCCTGGTTTAGATCTTATCTGTCAGAAAGATATCAGTTTGTCTCTGTGAATGGTTTGTCCTCTGACAAATCAACTGTAAATTTCAGTGTTCCTCAAGGTTCCGTTTTAGGACCAGTATTGTTTTCACTATATATTTAACCTCTTGGGGATGTCATTTGAAAACATAATGTTAACTTTCACTGCTATGCGGATGACACACCTGTACATTTCAATGAAACATGGTGAAGCCCCAAAATTGCCCTCGCGAGAAGCATGTGTTTCAGACATAAGGAAGTGGATGGCTGCAAACCTACTTTTAAACAAAACAGAGATGCTTGTTCTAGGTCCCAAGAAACAAAGAGATCTTCTGTTGAATCTGACAATTAATCTTAATGGTTGTACAGTCGTCTCAAATAAAACTGTGAAGGACCTCGGTGTTACTCTGGACCCTGAGCTCTCTTTTGAAGAACATATCATATTTTTTCCATTTACATAACATTGCAAAAATCAGAAACTTTGTCAAAGAGTGATGCAGAAAAATGAATCTTTTATTTTGTTGTCACTTCTAGGTTAGACTACTGCAATGCTCTACTTTCCGGCTACCCGGATAAAGCACTAAATAAAATTCAGTTAGTGCTAAATATGGCTGCTAGAATCCTGACTATACTGGCTTCCTGTCAAGGCAAGAGCTGATTTCAAGGTTTTACTGCTAACCTACAAAGCATTACATGGGCTTGCTCTTACCTACCTCTCTGATTTGGTCCTGCCATACATACCTACACGTACGCTACGGTCACAAGACACAGGCCTCCTAATTGTCCCTAGATTTTCTAAGCAAACAGCTGGAGGAAGGGCTTTCTCCTATAAAGCTCCATTTTTATGGAATGGTCTGCCTACCCATGTGAGAGACGCAAACTCGGTCTCAACCTTTAAGTCTTTACTGAAGACTCATCTCTTCAATGGGTCATATGATTGAGTGTAGTCTGGCCCAGAAGTGTGAAGGTGACCGGAAAGGCTCTGGAGCAACGAACCGCCCTTGCTCTCTCTGCCTGGCCGGTTCCCCTCTTTCCACTGGGATTCTCTGCCTCTAACTGTATTACAGGGGCTGAGTCACTGGCTTACTAGGGCTCTTACATACCGTCCCCAGGAGAGGTGCGTCACTTGAGTGGGTTGAGTCATTGATGTGATCTTCCTTTCTTGGGTTGTGCCGTGGCGGAGATCTTTGTGGGCTATACTCGGCCTCTCAGGAAAGTAAGTCGGTGGTTGAAGATATCCCTCTAGTGGTGTGGGATCTGTGCTTTGGCAAAGTGGGTGGGGTTATATCCTTCCTGTTTGGCCCTGTTCGGGGGTGTCATTGGATGGGGCCACAGTGTCTCCTGACCCCTCCTGTTTCAGCCTCCAGTATTTATGTGGCAGTAGTTTATGTGCCGGGGGGCTAAGGTTAGTTTGTTTAAATCTGGAGTACTTCTCCTGTCCTATCCGGTGTCCTGTGTGAATTTAAGTATGCTCTCTCTAATTCTCTCTTTCTTTCTCCCTCTCAGAGGACTTGAGCCCTAGGACCATGCCTCACGACTACCTGACATGATGACTCCTTGCTGTCCCCAGTCCAGCTGGCCGTGCTGCTGCTCCAGTTTCAACTATTCTGCCTGTGATTATTATTATTTGAGCATGCTGGTCATTTATGAACATTTGAACATCTTGGCCATGTTCTGTTATAATCTCCACCCGGCACAGCCAGAAGAGGACTGGCCACCCCACATAGCCTGGTTCGTCTCTAGGTTTCTTCCTAGGTTTTGGCCTTTCTAGGGAGTTTTTCCTGGCCACCGTGCTTCTACACCTGCATTGCTTGCTGTTTGGGGTTTTAGGCTGGGTTTCTGTACAGCACTTTGAGATATCAGCTGATGTACGAAGGGCTATACAAATCAATTTTATTTGATTTTGATGTACGACTTAAAGTGGTCCTATGGACAGCTACTCCAATCTCTGCTCTGAAGCTTTGCAGCTCCTTCAGGATTTTCTTTGGTCTCTTTGTTGCCTCTCTGATTTGCGACCCCCTCTTGGCAGGTTTGTTGTTGTGCCGTATTCTTTCCATTTTTTAATAATGGATTTAATGGTGCTCTGTGGGATGTCTCTGACCTGTTTGGAGAGCTCCTTGGTCTTCATGGTGATGCTTGCTTGGTGGTGCCCCTTGCTTAGTGGTTTTGCAGACTCTGGGGACTTACAGAACAGGTGTGTATATATACTGAGATCATGTGGCACTTAAATAAAGTCCACCTGTCTGCAATCTAACTAATGATGTGACTTCTGAAGGTAATTGGTTGCACCAGATCTTATTTAGTGGCTTCATGGCAAAGGGGGTGAAGACATATGCATGCACCACTTTTTGTTCATTTCACCTCACCAATTTGGACTATTTTGTGTATGTCCATTACATGAAATCAAAATCAATTTAAATTACAGGTTGCCATGCAACAAAAGTCAAAATGCCAAGGGGAATGAATACTTTTGCAAGGCACTGTAAGATATTAATTTGAGTCAGTTTGCTACAGCAAGAAAATAATCCTGCTGCAACAGGTAATGTTATTTATTATGTGGATCATAATTAATGGACATTTTTGTATGGGTTAACTCGTTTTTCGCAAGGTAAAATGAAGTTTGACATTTCAAAGTGGAAATTAAACAACAGAAGCCTTTTTATATCTGAAATACACTACATGTTTTACATTTCCTGCATTGCTGCAAAAGGCTGATCAAATTAAAATCCTACGTCTGTACATTAATCAATATATAAATAACAATGAGTACAAAATAACAAGTAATAAGTAATTGAGGTAGTATGCATAATATTTACAATGTATTCATAAATATTAAGTGGGTAGTAACTTGGTCACGCAGTGGAATAAATAGCATATAATATAACAGCAGCGTTGACTGTGTGCGTATGTATGTTTTGAGGGCATGTGCGTGCATATGGGTGTTTGTAGGTATTCAGTGCAAATATCTGTAAGGTGCCATTTAAAATATTTGTATTTTATTTAATATTTTATTTATTTGGAGAGCCCAATTGAGAACAGATTCTCATTCACAATGGTGCCCTGAGAACAAGCAAACACCTCTGTCACGGCTTTCGTTGTGGGAAGGAGGAGCGGACCAAAATGCACCGTGGTTGTTATTAATTTTATTTTAATAAAGAAACTATACACGATCAAACTAACAAACGTGCGAAAACCGAAAACAGCCCTATCTGGTGCAAAACACAGAGACAGGAACAATCACCCACAAACACAGTGAAACCCAGGCTACCTAAATATGGTTCCCAATCAGAGACAATGACTAACACCTGCCTCTGATTGAGAACCATATCAGGCCAGACATAGAAATATAGACAAACAAGACATCCAACATAGAATGCCCACTCAGATCACACCCTGACCAACCAAAACATAGAAACATACAAAGTAAACCATGGTCAGGGTGTGACGGTACCCCCCCCCCACCCCCCAAGGTGCGGACTCCGGCCGTAAAACCTGAACCTATCGGGGAGGGTCTGGGTGGGCATCTGTCCGCGGTGGCGGCTCTGGTGCTAGACGTGGCCCACACTTCACCGTAGTCTTCCCCCACCTTGTACGCTTCCGTGACCACCTAGACACAGCAACCCTACTGAATAACATGGGACAGAGGGGCAGCTCGGGACAGAGGGGCTCCTCAGACTCTGGCAGCAGCGCCGTACAGGCGGGAGACTCCGGCAGCAGCGCCGGACAGGCGGGAGACTCCGGCAGCAGCGCCGGACAGGCGGGAGACTCCGGCAGCAGCGCCGGACAGGCGGGAGACTCCGGCAGCAGCGCCGGACAGGCGGGAGACTCCGGCAGCAGCGCCGGACAGGCGGGAGACTCCGGCAGCAGCGCCGGACAGGCGGGAGACTCCGGCAGCAGAGGAGAGGAGGAAGGCCCTGGCAGATCCTGGCTGACTGACGGATCTGGAAGAGTCTGGCTGACTGGCGGATCTGGAAGAGTCTGGCTGACTGGCGGATCTGGAAGAGTCTGGCTGACTGGCGGATCTGGAAGAGTCTGGCTGACTGGCGGATCTGGAAGAGTCTGGCTGACTGGCGGATCTGGAAGAGTCTGGCTGACTGGCGGATCTGGAAGAGTCTGGCTGACTGGCGGATCTGGAAGAGTCTGGCTGACTGGCGGATCTGGAGAGTCTGACTGACTGGCGGATCTGGAAGAGTCTGGCTGACTGGCGGATCTGGAAGACTGTCTGGCTGACTGGCGGATCTGGAAGAGTCTGGCTGACTGGCGGATCTGGAGAGTCTGACTGACTGGCGGATCTGGAAGAGTCTGACTGACTGGCGGATCTGGAAGAGTCTGGCTGACTGGCGGATCTGGAAGAGTCTGACTGACTGGCGGATCTGGAAGAGTCTGACTGACTGGCGGATCCTGGCAGACTGACGGCTCTGGCTGCTCCATGCTGACTGACGGCTCTGGCTGCTCCATGCTGACTGGCGGCTCTGGCTGCTCCATGCTGACTGGCGGCTCTGGCTGCTCCATGCTGACTGGCGGCTCTGGCTGCTCCATGCTGACTGGCGGCTCTGGCTGCTCCATGCTGACTGGCGGCTCTGGCTGCTCCATGCTGACTGGCGGCTCTGGCTGCTCCATGCTGACTGGCGGCTCTGGCTGCTCCATGCTGACTGGCGGCTCTGGCTGCTCCATGCTGACTGGCGGCTCTGGCTGCTCCATGCTGACTGGCGGCTCTGGCTGCTCCATGCTGACTGGCGGCTCTGTCGTCTTCTTGCAGACTGACGGCTCTGGCGGCTTCTTGCAGACTGGCGGCTCTGGCTGCTTCATGCAGACTGGCGGCTCTGGCAGCTCCTTGCAGACTGGCGGCTCTGGCAGCTCCTTGCAGACTGACAGCTCCTTGCAGACTGGCAGCTCCTTGCAGACTGGTAGCTCTGGCTGCTCCATGCAGACTGACAGCTCTTGCTGCTCCATGCAGACTGGCAGCTCTGGCTGCGCTAAGCGGGCAGGAGACTCCGGCAACGCTGTAGAGGTCAGAAGGCTCTGGCAGCGCTAAACAGGCGGGAGACTCCGGCAGCGCAGGAGAGGAGGAAGGCTCCGGCAGCGCTGGAGAGGCGAGGCGCACTGTAGGCCTGATGCGTGGTGCTGGCACTGGTGGTACTGGGCCGAGGACACGCACAGGAAGCCTGGTGCGGGGAGCTGTCATCGGAGGGCTGGTGTGTGGAGGTGGTACTGGGTAGACCGGACCGAGCAGGCGCCCTGGAGCTCTTGAGCACCGAGCCTGCCCAACCTTACCTGGTTGAATACTCCCGGTCATTCTGCCAGTGCGGCAAGGTGGAATAGCCCGCACTGGGCTATGCAGGCGAACCGGGAACACTGTGCGCAAGGCTGGTGCCATGTAAGCCGGCCCAAGGAGATGCACTGGGGACCAGAAGTGTAGAGCCGGCTTCATGGCATTTGGCTCGACGCTCAATCTAGCCCGGCCGATACGCGGAGCTGAAATAGAACGCACCTTGCTATGCACCCGCACTGGAGACACCGTGCGCACCACAGCATAACACGGTGCCTGCCCGGTCTCTCTAGCCCCCCGGTAACCACAGGAAGTTGGCATAGGTCTCCTACCTAGCGTCTCCATACTCCCTGTGAGCCCCCCCAAGAAATCTTTGGGGCTGACTCTCAGGCTTCCATCCGCGTCGCCGCGCTGCCTCCTCATACCAGCGCCTCTCAGCTCTCGTCGCCTCCAGTTCTTCCTTGGGGCGGCGATATTCTCCAGGCTGATCCCAGGGTCCTTCTCCTAATAATTCCTCCTCCCATGTCCATTCCTCCTTTTGTTGCTCCTTGGGGCGGCTACACTCCCCTGGTTTAGCCCAGGGTCCTCTCCCGTCGAGGAGTCCCAAGTCCAAAAGTCCTTTTTACGCTGCTCCTGCTGCTGCCTTTGCTGTTGCCCGTAACCCCGCCGCTTGGTTCTGTTGTGGTGGGTGATTCTGTCACGGCTTTCGTTGTGGGAAGGAGGAGCGGACCAAAATGCAGCGTGGTTGTTATTCATTTTATTTTAATAAAGAAACTATACACGATCAACAAACATCTGAAAACAGCCCTATCTGGTGCAAAACACAGAGACAGGAACAGTCACCCACAAACACACAGTGAAACCCAGGCTACCTAAATATGGTTCCCAATCAGAGACAATGACTAACACCTGCCTCTGATTGAGAACCATATCAGGCCAGACATAGAAATAGACAAACAAGACATCCAACATAGAATGCCCACTCAGATCACACCCTGACCAACCAAAACATAGAAACATACAAAGTAAACTATGGTCAGGATGTGACACTCACAATGTGATAATTCAATAAATCGATAAAACAGCAAAAAAAAACTAGGATACAGCAGACACTCCACAACACAAATAAACCACCACAATCAACCAAAACACTTGTAAACCTCAGTGAATTCATCCCTAGTCGGTGTTCTAAACTGCCCTATTGGCACCAGGGATTCAAGATTTAATAAGGTTTGTTATTTATTCCAAACATGGGGGCCATCAAAACCAAAAGCTAATTTATCTGTTGGTAGAGACACGAGGGACCTCAAGAGTTAACGAACCCTATTTGCGGGTTTGGAGGCCCATAAAAAAAAAACATATCTTTAGCTTAAACTGCTAGATGTTAATGCTGATTTTTTTTTTTAATTATTTTACTTAGACTGACGCAACAATACGTCAGACTCAAGGATTGTTTTTGGCAGATCCGGGATTGAATGTCATTAGAAAGCTTTTTCTGGAAGCTTGTGCGGAAGATTTTCAAAATATGCTTTGTCAACAAAAGTATGGGAGATGTGAGGTGATCATACAAAAGCCAGATAACCAAATAAATACGAAGAGCTTCTGTCAAGGCCGACCTTCCGATAAAAATCGGATGCAGTGAAACGAAAATTAAAATAAAACTCACACCATAAAGCGGCAAACGTTGTTTGCTATGCTAACACTGCATCCTATTGGTTTTTGAAATAGTGGCTGCTGCATTCTGATAAATGGTGTCATTTTTCGTAAGGGGAGAATTTAAGTCAAAAATCGTCAATGTCAAAGTGGAAATGACACTTCCGAAGATTTTTTACAAGGCCCAGTGCAGTCAAAAATATAAAATATTTCCTGTGTTAAGTGTGTATAATTTCACACCAGGAGGCCCAGTGCAGTCAGAAAAATACTATAATACTATTGTAATTGTGAAAATAATGATAATGCCCTTTCAGTGTAAAGAGCTGTTTGAAAGACCATCTGAAATTTCAGCCTGTTTTGGTGGGAGGGAGTTTTGGACTTCAATAGTGATGGAGGGGAGAGAAAATCAACATAGTTACATATCGCAATATTATTTTTGGACAATATTATATTGATATGACTCAAAATAAATATATAAATATATATATTATCGTGGAGAAATTACATTATGTATATTACGTATATTACGTATTGTTATAATTCTGTTATTGCATCAAATGATTGTTTTATGTAACAGAATAGGGTTCTTAGAAATCTGTGTCTCTATGTTATTTCTAAGTTTTGAATAAAGTAATATCCTGATTGTTGAACCTCATGAAGCTGGTTGAGAGAATGCCAAGAATGTGCAAAGCTGTCATCAAGGCAAAGGGTGGCTACTTTGAAGAATCTCAAATATATTTTTATTCGTTTAACACTTTTTTGGTTACTACATGATTCCATATGTGATATTTCATCGTTCTGATGTCTTGACTATTAAGGGCTAGGTGTCCCGTCACCTGTTGACAACATCCGGTGAAATTGGAGGGCGCGCAATTCAAATAAATAATCGTAATATTAAACATTTATGAACATACAAGCATTTTATATCAGTTAAAAGCTTACATTTGTGTTAAACTAACTGCATTGTCCTATTTACAATAGATGTTACAGTGAAAGCATACCATGGGATTGTTGATGCAGGCGCCACACAGCAATATACATTTCAACCAGCACAGGCTTCATAAAATCACAAATAGCAATTAAATTATCACTTATTTTGGGGAAATCTACCTCTGTTTGCAATCCCAAGGGTCCCAGCTACAACATGCATGTTCGTTTTGTTAGATAAAATCCTTCTTTATATCCCAAAATGTCAGTTTAGTTGGCCCCATCGATTTCAGTAAACAACTCGTTCAACATGCAGACAAAGGAATCCAAAGAACTACCACTAAACGTGTATCTATTTAATCCTCTGGTACCTTAAAATGTAGGTAAACTATAATATTTAATACGAATACCAGTATCCTGTGTGTGTGTGTGTGTGTGTATTCTGTGTTCTTTTCTCTCCTTCTCCCCTCACAGGTGAAAATCATCACTCCCCAATCAGTCACCAATCCAATCATCAATCAGAAGACACACCTCCTCCTGTTTCCTACCCTATCACAGTTCCTTTCCCTTGGTTTAAAAACCCTGTCAGTTGTTTGCTCTTGAGATCAATCTCTCTGTAAATGCCATGTCTGTAGGTCTCTGTGTGTCACTCTCTCGTTGTGTATTAACCTCTCTTTTGTTTGAGCACCTCCATAGCACTTTGTCATCACCTGTGAGTATTGTTTTGGTTATGGTGTTTGATTGCTGGTGGGAAAAGGGGAAACCAAGACAAGTCGCCCATGGGCATACATTACCCGTAGGTGGACTTTGTTAAATACACTAGTTTGAACTGGGCGGACCACCCACTGTATTTTTGGTTAGTTAGTGGTTTAAAGTAGGCTAGTCAGTTTTAAACTGGTGTTAAAGGCTAGTCTAGCCTAGGTTTTTTGAAAATACTTATTGTTTCTTTCCTTGGGTCCAGCTCAACCCCTTTTCCTGCTCCCCCATTACCGTGTGTTTTCAAATAAACCTTGAGTTTGACGGTAGATTTCAGTTGTCCTGGTTATTTCGTTCACACTTTTGCTTTGTCACTATTATTTGCGTGAGTTATGTTACAGGACTCATTACCATCCACCCCCTAGACTGTCGGGCCAAAAAGGGATCCGTAACACAGAAATAAGTATGTAAAATTCGCAAGTGTGCGTCCTCTTCGTCGCACTCACAGACTGATTTTCAACTGTGACTCCCGGTACCAAAACTCAAAATTCTTCCTCGTTTTGGAAGAAACAAGCCTGAAACCTTGAACAAAAACTGTAGAATCTAGTAGCAAAATCTAGTAGAAGCCATATGAATTGCAATCTGGGAGCTGAAATTACATAGAACCCATAGCTTTCCATTTAAAGAGTATGGGATTTCAACAAAACATTCTGGTTGGTATGTCTTTGGAGTTTCGGCTACCATATCAATTGTGTTATAGTCTCATACATTATTTTAACATTTCTACAAACTTCAAAGTGATTTCTATCCAATGATACCAAATATATGCATATCCTGGCTTCCGGGCCTGAGTAACATGCAGTTTACTTTGGGAACGTCAGTCAGGCGGAAATTCTGCAAAAAGGACCCTAGCCCTAAGAAGTTTTAAAGTTTGTCCAAACTTAACTGGTACACATATATTTATAAAAAAAATGGGCTAATGTTGGTAGGGTTAGCTAGCGATAGTCTGCTGTGCCTGCACCAAAATTCTGGAAATTTTCCCAAAAGCTTGTTCTCAATCTTTTTAAATATTGAGCTAACATGTTTTCAGCACTTGTTTTCCTGACTGATCAAAACTCTTTCTCATGCTCTCTTTTGTCTCTGCAGCAGACATAAGCAATATGTTTGGAACATCAAATCACAATATCGTGTTGCAATACATATAGAACTATGAGAATCGTGATTATCACTATATAGGCTGTGGCAGGTAGCCTAGAGGTTAACTTTTGAAACTCCCCATCCCGGATCCGGGTTTTGTGACTAAAGCCTCATGCTCATTACATAACTCAACGTTAACGATTTCTGAAAATCGCAAATAAAATGAAAATAATGTCTGCTCTCAAGCTTAGCCTTTTCTTAACAACACTGTCATCTCAGATGTTCAAAATATGCTTTTGAACCATAGAAATTGACTAATTTGTGTAAGAGTATGCAAAGCTAGCAATTTTGAGTAGCATTTAGCACGCAACATTTTCACAAAAACCATAACCAAATAAATAAAATCATTTACCTTTGAAGAGCTTCTGATGTTTTCAATGAGGAGACTCTCAGTTACATACCAAATGCGCAGTTTTTCCTGAAAGCGTCTGTGTGTAGGAAAATCGTTCCGTTTTCTACATTGCGTCTGGCTACCAAACGAACCGAAAATTCAGTCACCTACAACGTAAACCGAAACATGGCAAACGTTGTTTGGAATCAATCCTCAAGGTGTTTTTTCACATCTCTTCATTGATATGCAGTTCGTGGAAGCTTGCTTTCCTCTCTGTATCCCATGGAAAAATACTGGCAGGTGACTTTTTGGGCACCAATTTCGGAGCAGGACACCGGGCGGACACCTGGTAAATGTGGTCTCTTATGGTCAATCTTCCAATGATCTGCCTACAAATACGTATAATGCTGCAGACATCTTGGGGAAACGACAGAGGGCAGGCTCATTCCTCTCGCATTCACAGCCATATAAGGAGACAATGGAAAACAGAGCCTCAAAAATCCTTGTCATTTCCTGGATGCCATCTCATCTTGGTTTTGCCTGAAGCTCACGTTCTAGGGCACTGCACAGAGAATATCTTGGTATTTCTGGACACGAAGATGTTTTCTTTCGAATGCTATCAATTATATGCATAGTCGAGCATCTTTTTGTGACAAAATATCTTGTTTAAAATGGGAACGTTTTTCATCCAAAAATGAAATAGCGCCCCCATAGATGTAAGAGGTTAAGTGCATTTGGCCAGTATGGAGGGTTGCTGGTTCAAATCTCTGAGCCCAATAGGTGAAATTGAGATTTTAAAAAAGGATGCCATTGGACATTTTATACACAAAGTTTAACATTTCCTGAAATCAAATAAACTTGAAGTTTTGTCATATGTTTGAAAGAGCACACTTGATGTTTGACCCCATGAAAAGATCACAAAATCTTTTTTCTCTCTGATATACCTGTGCATTTGTGGAAGACCCGCCAAGGAAAACATTGAAGCATCCTTTCCTGTTGTGACCCTAGACACACACACACAAAGAGGGAGCAGTGGATAATTGGCAGCTATTGTTTTCCTGAACAATAATTTTGTGTCAATCAACTTAACGAGGGTTCAGTCTATAAAGGCTAACAAGGAACTGTCTTGTTTGGCTCTGCTGATCTGACAATCCATCTGAGAAAAAAACCTTAACTCTAATCATAACACAGAATCACACACACAAACAGACAGACATAGACAATATAATTCTTCCTGTGCCTGCTTGCCTAGACAGTTGGATAGCAAAGTACTTCAGTCTAATGACTTCCTGAAGAGAGGCTATGTTCAACAAGTGCAAACTGAGCGAGAGCAGCATACTTTACATAGCTGTGGATTAGACCATTATTTTATTAGTTAAATTAATAGCTCAGAAATCATGATAATAATAACAGCTTGTGTGATTAGGAAACTGTTTTTCTTTAGCTTTAATCATGTTATATTTATAATCTCCCCCTCACACTTTTTTTAAATGAATCGCAGTACAGTGTGTCTGTCTACTATATGTAAACTTGGTATAAACAGTAAAATACTGTGAAATGTTTTACTGCAGCATACTGTTAATTATGGTGCATTGTGGGACAATGTTGTGGGCAGCAATTGCTGTATTTCAAATGGTAGTGTAATTCCATTTCACAGAATACAGTACCCCAGCAAAAACAGTTTATACGTGGAGTCAAAGTATCGATACAATATCATCAAATAATATTGCGATGTGTACCTCTAACGGTTCTCTCTTGAACAGACAACTTAGTGCAGTCAACACCTCTCAAAAATACAAGTAGTGACTACTTTGAGTAAGGAGAGATTGACATGCATATTATTATTGTTCACTATCCTAGTATACTGAAGGGCCAGCCGTGCTGCCCTGTTCTGGGGCAATTGTAATTTTTCAAAGTTCCTCTTAGTGGCACCTGACCACAAGACTGGACAGTAGTCCAGGTGTGTCAACTTGGGCCTGTAGGACCTGCCTTGTTGATAGTGTTGTTAAAAAGGCAGTGTAGCTCTTTATTATGGACAGACCTCTTTCTATCTTAGCTACTGTTGCATGAATGTTTTTTCCATGACAGTTTACAATACAGTCTCCTAAACTTGATACATTTTCACAGTATTCATTACAAAATTTAGTTGAGGTTTAGGGTTTAGTGAATTATTTGTCCCAAGTACAATGCTTTAAGTTTTGTATATTTATGACTAACTTATTTTTTGAAAACCATTCTGAAACTAACTGCAGCTCTTTGTTAAATGTTGCAGTGATTTCGCTTGCTCTCATAGCTGACATGTATAGCGTTGAGTCATCAGCAACCACAGACCCACAGGCTTTACTCAGAGCCAGGTCATTATAAGATTGAACAAAGTAAGGGGCCTAGACAGCTGTCTTGGAGAATACCGGAATCTACCCCATTATGTTGGAGAGGCTTGCATTAAAAAACACCCTCTGTTTTCTATTAGGTAACTCTCGATCCACAATATGGTAATCCCATTAAAAAATGCTGCAATGAAGGCTAACAAAACAGCTTCCACAATCTTTATATTATCAATTTCTCTCAGCCAATCATCAGTCACTTGTGTAAGGTTAGCAAACTTAGGCATGATATCCCAACCCCAAATTCTGAACCCACACGTCCATGCATATCTGATCAAATTATGAAAATTCAAAATATGAAAGATAAGCATTGTACATATTGAATGCCCTTCCTCATAAGCATGCTGAAAATGTTGTTAATTTGTTTACTATGAAATAGCACTGTATCTGGCCAAACACCATTTTTTACCAAAATGTACAAAGGATGGTAACATTCTGATTGGTTGGCTGTTTGAACCAGTAAAGGGTGCTTTGCTATTCTTGGGTATATTCATCCTGTATGGTTAGATTGAAGAGGTGGCAAATGGGAGTGAGAAAATCATTCTCGATTATCCAAAGTCATTTTCCATCCAAGTTCTCAGACCCAGGTGGCTTGTCACTGTTGATAGACAACAATACTTTTTTTATCTCTTCCACACTCACTTTACAGAAATCAAAATCACAGTGCTTGTCTTTCATCATGGGTAGCCTAGTGGTTAGAGCGTTGGACTAGTAACCAAAAGGTTGCAAGTTCGAATCCTCGAGCTGACAAGGTACAAATCTGTCGTTCTGCCCCTGAACAGGCAGTTAACCCACTGTTCCTAGGCCGTCATTGAAAATAAGAATTTGTTCTTAACTGACTTGCCTAGTAAAATTAAGGTAAAAAAAAATTGATCAGATATGCATTGACATGTAGGTTCAGAATGTTGTTGTTGGCATATCATGCCTAAGTTTGCTAACCTTGCCAATAAGACAATGCATTGAAGTAGTTGGCAATATCAGTGGGTTTTGATGAATGAGCCATCTGATTCTATGAATGATGGAGCCGAGTTTGCCTTTTTGTCCAACATTTCATTTAATTAAGGTGCTCAAAGGCATTTTATTATCATCCTTTAGTCACATTTCAAAATGTACAGTATGTTTGCCAATTGGCTGTGCAGCCAAACTTACTTGCCATTCATTTTGCCTCATCCCTGTCAACTATACACTTTTTCAATTCCTCATCAATCCACAGGGATTTAACAGTTTTTACAGTCATCAGAAAATCTTCCCACATACACTACACGACCAAATAATGTGGACACCCGCTCGTCGAACATCTCATTCCAAAATCATGGGAATTAATATGGAGTTGGTCACTTTGCTGCTATAACAGCTTCCACTCTTCTGGGAAGACTTTCCACTATGTTGGAACATTGCTGTGAGGACCTGCTTCCATTCAGCCAGAAGAGCATTAGTGAGGTCGTGCACTGATGTTGGGCGATTAGGCCTGGCTCGCATTCGGTGTTCCAATTCATCCCAAATGTGTTCTATTGAGTTGAGGCCAGGGCTCTGTGCAGGCCAGTCAAGTTCTTCCACACTGATCTCGACAACCATTTCTGTATGGACAAACCATTTCTCGCTTTATGCACGGGGGCATTGTCATGCTGAAACAGGAAAGGGCCTTCCCCAAACTTTGGCACAAAGTTAAATGCACATAATTGTCTAGAATGTCATTATATACTGTACATTTAAGATTTCCCTTCACTGGAATTAAGGAGCCTAGCCCGACCCATGAAAAACAGCCTCAGACCATTATTCCTCCTCCACCAAACTTTACAGTTGGAGCTATGAATTCGGGCAGGTAGCGTTTTCCTGGCATCCGCCAAACCCAGATTTGTCCATCGAACTGCCAGATGGTGATGTGTGATTCATCACTCCAGAGAGCGCATTTCCACTAATCCAGAGTCCAACGGCAGCGAGTTTAACCCCACTCCAGCTGACACTTGGCATTGCGCATGGTGATTTTAGGCTTGTGTGCGGCTGCTCTGCCATGAAAACCCATTTCATGAAGCTCCCGATGAACAGCTCTTGTGTTGACGTTGCTTCCAGAGGCACTTTGGAAGTCGGTGGTGAGTGTTACAACCGAGCACAGATGATTTTTACTCGCTACACACTTCAGCACTTGGCGATCCCGTTCTGTGAGCTTGTGTGGCCTACCACTTTGTGGCTGTGCCGTTGTTGCTCCTAGATGTTTTCACTTCACAAGAAAAGCATCTGCAGTCGATCGGGGTAGTTCTAGCAGGGCAGAAATGTGACAAATGGACTTGTTGGAAATGTGGAATCATATGCAGTGCCACATTGAAAGTCACTGCTCTTCAGTAAGGCCATCCTACTACTAATGCTTGTCTTTGGGGATTGCATGGCTGTGTGCTCGATTTTATACACCTGTCAGCAACAGGTGTGGATGAAATAGCCAAATCCATGAATTTGAAGGGGTGTCCACATACTGTTGTACATGTAGTGTATCTTTCCATTTTCATCAGTCTCTCTCCTGTGTCTGATGAATACGTAGCTAAGTGCAGGTTCCATTGGAGTATAAAGTGATATTATATTTCCGTCTCCACATTGATCCATGTCTTAGAAACCACCTTGTTAACAACCTGATGCTGCTTCTATTGATCCAGGGAAAGACAGCCCACTCATCAACAATCAATATGTGACCATGCACCCATCATCTATAACAGCTCTCTAAACATGTTTAACAGATCAATAACATGAGAGAATGTAACATGATCTATGGACTCAGAGGTAGGCAGGACACACTGGCCATAAGAACATAAACCCTGTGACATTACAAAACACAACTGCATGTGAAGGCAATGCTGAGGCGCTTATCATAAAGTAACATGCTTTGTAGTGGAAGGTGTTAAGTCATGCCATGTTTGTAATAGCATCATGCACAGGCTCCTGCTGAAATGTGGAACTGTGACTGATGATCATGGCCATAGCAGTCCTTGAGAGTAGTGGTAAGTGAAAAAGAGACCACGGTTTATTAAGTTAATAAAAAATACTAGGGGGATGTTACGAATCCCTTTGGCCCGGCAGTCTAGGGTGGGGGGGGTGGGGGGGGGTAATGAGACCCGTAACATAACTCATGCAAAGTATAATAGTGAAAAAGTAACAGTGAGAACAAAAAAAACACAGGCAACTAAATTACTGTCAAACACTCATGGTTTATTTTTAAACACACGTTAAAGGGGGCAGAAAAAGGGGCTGAGCTGGTCCCAAGGAAAGAAACAAATATCCCAAAACACCCCTAAGCTAGACTAGCCTACTTCAATACAGCTAACTAACCAAAAAATACAGCGGGTGGTCTGCCCAGTTCTGACTAGTGTTCTTAGACAAAGTATTCCTACGGGTAATGTAGGCCCATGGGCGACTTGTCTTCCTACCCCCTTTTCCCACCATCAAACAAACAGTCAATCACCGTAACAAAACAATACTCACATAATTCCGGACAAATGTGACATGTATGAACAACAACCAAAAGACTCAATAATGAGTGAGAGAGAGATATTGCGACACTGAGAGATTGAAACACAAAGAGATTGAGCTCCAGAGAAAACAACTGACTGGGTTTTTAAACCAAGGGGATGTGATAGGGTAATGGAAAAAGGAGGAGGTGTGTCTTCTGATTGATGAATGATTGGTGCCTGAATGGGGAATGGTGATTGCCACCTGTGAGGGGAGAAGGAGAGAAAAGAAACACACAGGATACACACACACACAGGACACCTGTATCCGTAACGGGATAAAACAAGGGATGAGGCAAAAAAAAGAGAGAAATATATGGGGATAAAATAAAAGAAAGAGAGATGGTCTCTCTGAAAGGTAAATGATGGTCTCTCTGCTTTTGAACTTGTCCCAATGGGCAGAGGAACCAATAATGAGAGCCTCCCAAACAATGGCCTGCCTCTGCAGCTCCAAGCCCCAGCTCCTAGTCCAATATTATATACTAAACTGTGCTGTATAACAGCTGACAGGTCCCAATTTAAACCCATCTTAACCCTGCCAGTTCCCTTCTCTAAACTCTTAGCTATCTCCTATATAGCTGGACTGGACTCTCAGTGTGCTGATCAGATGTTATTTGTCACATACACATGGTTAGGAGATGTTCACGTGAGTGTAGCAAATGCTTGCACTTCTAGTTCTTACAGTGCAGTAATATCTAACAAGTAATCTAACAATTCCCCAACAACTACCTAAGACACACAAATCTAAAGGTGTGAATGAGAATATGTACATGTAAGTATATGGATGAGCGATGGCCAAGCGGCGTAGGCAAGGTGCAAGAGATGGTGTAAAATACAGTATATACATGTGATATAAGTAATGTAAGGTATGTAAACATTATTGTAGTGGCATTATTTAAAGTAACTAGTGATCCATTTTTTTTAAAGTAGCCAGGGTCTTTGGGTCTTTGGGTCTTAATGTAGGCAGCAGCCTCTCTGAGTTAGTGATTGCTGTTTCACAACTTTTTCAACATTTTGTTTTATTACACCATGAATTTAACTGGATTACATTTAATTTTTTGTCACTGTCCTACGCACAATACCCCATAATGTCAAAGTGGAATTATGTAATATGAAATGAAAAGCTGAAACTGTATTGAGTCAATAAGTATATAACAACCCTTTTGTTATGGCAAGCCTAAATAAGTTCAGGAGTAAAATGCTGCTTAAAAAGTCACATAACAAGTTGCAGGGACTCACTCTGTGTGCAGGGACTCACTCTGTGTGTGTTTAGCATGATTTTTCAATGACACCCTCATCTCTGTACCCCACACATATCTGTAAGGTCCCTCAGTCGAGCAGTGGATTTCAAACGCAGAGTCAACCACCAAGACCAGGGAGGCTGTCCAAGGGCACCTATCGGTAGATTTAGAAAGTGCATTTAAAAAAAGCAGACAATGAATATTCCTTTGAGCATAGTGAAGTTATTAATTACACTTTGGATGATCTATCAATACCATCAGTCACTACAAAGATACAGGCGTCTTTCCTAACTAAGTTGCCGGAGAAGAAGGAAACCGCTCAGGGATTTCACCATGAGGCACTTGGTGACTTTAAAACAGTTACAGAGGTTAATGGCTGTGATAGGAGAAAACTGAGGATGGATCACGTCATGTTCTGACCTTAGTTCCTTTGTTATGTCTTTGTTTTAGTATGGTCAGGGTGTGAGTTGGGTGGGTTGTCTATGTTCCATTTTCTATGTTGTGTTTTTGCGTTTGGCCTGGTATGGTCCTCAATCAAAGGCAGGTGTCGTAAGTTGTCTCTGATTGAGAATCATACTTAGGTAGCCTTTTTCCACCTGTGTTTCGTGGGTGTTTATTTTTCCATTTCAGTGTTTGCACCATTCGGGACTGTTTCGATTTTCATTTTGATTCTCTTGTTCTTTTTGTATTTTGTTTTTGTATTTATTAAATCATTATGGATACATACCACGCTGCATTTTGGTCCGATCCTTGCTACTCCTCGTCAGAAGAAGAGGACGAGAATCGTTACAGATCAACAACATTGTAGTCACTCCACAATAGTAACCTAATTGACAGAGTGAAAAGAAGGAAGCATGAAGAGATAAAAAAAAATATTTAAAAACATTTATCCTGTTTGCTATAAGCCACTAAAGTAAATAATGAAAAAAATGTGGCAAAGACCTTTTTTTTGTCCTGAATACAAAGTGAATTTTGGGGCAAATCCAAAACATTACTGAGTACCACATATTTTCAAGCATAGTGGTGGCTGTATAATGTTATTGGTATGCTTGTAATCGTTAAGGACTGAGGAGTTTTTCAGTAAAAAATAAATAAATGGAATTTAGCTAAGCAAAGGCAAAATCATAGAGGAAAACTTGGTTCAGTCTGCCCTCCACCAGACACTAGGAATTGAATTCACTTTTCAGGGCAATAACCTAAAACGCATGGCCAAATCTATACTGGAGTTGCTTACTAAGAGGACAGTGTATGTTCCTGAGTGACTGAGTTACAGTTTTGACTTCAATCTAAGTGAAAATATATGGTAAGACATGAACACCTAGCAATAATTAACAACCAATTTGACAGAACTTGAATCATTTTTAAAATAATAATGGAAAGAGGGGGCTACAGATGACAAACAACAGGTTGGTAGGATAATGGCGGACTGAAGATGGTGGTGCAGAAAGCCTTGTGAAAAAGCTTAGAAATGAATGTCCCTAAAACTGACAAAATAATACACTGAATTAAAATATAAACGTAACATGTACAATGTTGGTCCAATGCTTCATGAGCTGAAATAAAATACAGAGGAAATGTTCAATATGCACAAAAAGCTTTTTCTCTCAAATGTTGTGCACGCATTAGTTAACATCCCTGTCACTGAGAATTTCTCATTTGCTAAGATAATCCAACCACTTGACAGTTGCATATCAAGAAGCTGATTAAACTACATGATCGTTACACAGGTGCACCTTGTGATAGAGACAATAAAAGGCCATTCTTAAAAGTGCAGTTTTGTCACACAACACAATGCCACAGATGTCTCAAGTTTTGAGGGTACGTGCAATTGGCAAGCTGACTGCAGGAATGTCCACCAGAGCTGTTGCCAGATAATTTAATGTTTATTTCAATACCATAAGCCGCCTCCAATGTCGTTTTAGAGGATGTTGCAGTATATGCAACCGGCCTCACAACCGCAAACCACGTGTATGGTGTTGTGTGGGCGAGCGGTATTCTGATGTCAACGTTGTGAACAGTGGGGTTATGGTATGGGCAGGAATAAGCTACAGATAATGAACACAATTTTGTTTTATCGATTGCAAGAATGCACAGAGATCCTGATTCCTGTTGCGAGGTCCATTTTTTAAGGTATCTGTGACCAACATGTCTGTATTCCCAGTCATGTGAAATCCATAGATTAGGGCCTAATGAATTTATTTCTATTGACTGATTTCCTTATATAAACTGTAACTCAGTAGAATTTTTGAAATTGTTGCATGATGCATTTATATTTTTTATTCAGTGTAGTAATTTTACTTCTATGCTGATCTGTTTACTCCTGGGCAACAACTTCCAAACTGTATAGTAATATCTTAAAACAAAGGCTAGAGAATTTTATAGGCAAACACTACTAAAGCAGTCAACAACAAAACATGTTGAAGATTAAATTCAGAAAGAATAGAGAGCCAAACTGTAAAAGAAAACTAAAAGATTCGTCAACTGACAAGGTTGACATATTTTCACCACCCTGTACAGTAAGCATGGAAACCGAACTGCTCAAATTTACAACAGGTACAAAAGTATCTATATCCACAGTAAAACGAGTCCGATATCAACACAACCTGATAGGCCGCTCAGCAAGGTATAAGTCACTGCTCAAAAACCGCCATAAAAAAGCCAGACCACATTTGGTTTGCAACTGCACATTGGGACAAAGATCGTACTTTTTTTGAGAAATATCCTCTTATCTGATCAAACAAAAATATAACTGTTTGGCAATAATGACCATCGTTATGGTTGGAGGAAAATGTTGGAGGCTTTCAAGCCGAAGAACAACATCCCAACTGTGAAGCACAGGGGTGGCAGCATCATGTTGTGGGGTTGCTTTGCTACAGGAGGGACTTGTGCACTTCACAAAACAGATGGCTCCATGAGGATGGAAAATTATGTGGATATATTGAAGCAACATCTCAAGACATCAGTCTGGAAGTTAAAGCTTGATCGCAAATGGGTCTTCCAAATGAACAATGACCCCAAGCATACTTCCAAAGTTGTGTCAAAATGGCTTAAGGACAACAAAGTCAAGGTATTGGAGTGGCCATCACAAAGCCCTGACCTCAATCCCATAGAAAATGTCTGGGCAGAAGTACGTTCATCTCTAGGAGACAGAACACATCTCCTTCCTGAGCAGTATGACGGCTGTGTAGTACAGATGAAAGTGGTACCTTCAAGCGTTTGGAAATTACTCCTAAGGATGAACCGGACATGTGGAGGTCTACATTTTTTTTTCTGAGGTCTAGGCTGATTTCTTTTGATTTTCCCATGATGTCAAGCAAAGAGGAGCTGAGTTTGAAGATAGGCCTTGAAATGCATCCACAGGTACACCTCCAATTGACTCAAATGATGTCAATTAGTCTATCAGAAGCTTCTAAAGCCATGTCATCATTATCTGGAATTTTCTAACCTGTTTAAAGTCACAGTCAACTTAGTGAATGCAAACTTCTGACCCACTGGAATTGTGATACAGTGAATTATAAGTGAAATTAACTGTCTGTAAACAATTGTTAGAAAAATGACTTGTGTCATGCACAAAGTAGATGTCCTTACCGACTTGCTAAAACTATAGTTTGTTAACAAGAAATTTGTTGAGTGGTTGAAAAACGAGTTTTAATGACTCCAACCTAAGTGTATGTAAACTTCCGACGTCAACTGTGTCTCGGCACTGCATCTCGGTGCAAGAGGCTTTAATACAGTCCCTGGTTTGAATTCAGGCTGTATCACATCCGATTTGGAGTGCTATAGGGCGGCACACATTTGGCCCAGCGTCATCTGGGTTTGGCCAGGGGAGGCCGTCATTTTATATAATCATTTGTTATTTTCTGATTGTTCTTTCCAATTGAAAAAGCAACTGCTGGCAACCACAGCACAATTAATAGGAGGTGAACAGTGGCTGGTGCTGAAAATATAGCTAATTTGTTATGCAAGTGTTAAACACGAACAGATGGAGAAAACCTACACCAGTTGAGCACTTCTATTCAACAATAATCTTCTTTTTAATTTGATTTGACAAACAACAAGAGGTCTTAAATGGGGTCTATTTCTTCTGAGCTTAGACCTGTGTAAAATGATTTAACTGGCTGAGGAGGGCTATGAGACTTAACCTCTCTGGGCAACCCGACACGCAAGCGTCCCACCTTGCCAACAATAAATGCAAATGCGCTACGCCAAATGCTAATAGCACTCGTTAAAAATCAAACGTTCATTAAAACTCACATGCAGGGTACTCAATTCAAGCTACACTCGTTGTGAATCTAGCCAGCAAGTCAGATTTTTAAAATGCTTTTCGGCGAAAGCATGAAAAGTTATTATCTGATAGGATGCAACACCCCGAAATACCAGAAGGGGACGTAAACAAAAGAATTAGCATAGCCGGCGCTACACAAAACGCAGAAATAAAATATAAAACATTCATTACCTTTGACGAGCTTCTTTGTTGGCACTCCTATATGTCCCATAAACATCTCAATTGGGTCTTTTTTTCTATTAAATCGGTCCTTGTATACCCAAAATGTCCATTTATGAAGACCGTCAGATCCAGGAAAAACACAGTTTTTAAACGCAACGTTATTTTTTTAAATTAAAAAAGTTGCCTATAAACTTTGACAAAACACTTCAAACTACTTCTGTAATCCAACTTTAGGTATTAGTAAACATTAATAAACAATCAAATTGATCACGGAGCGATCTGTCAATAGCAACAAGTTTGGAAAACGTAGTAGACTTTTCTGGTTGCATGTTTTCCAGCTGTGGACCTGAAGACCGGATGTGCCTATTACTCAGATGACCAAGGATTTAGTTGCATCGAAATCACAACACTGGCAACATTGTGTGGAAGCTGTAGGAACTGTAATCCCATCCTTAACTATTATTCCTTCCAATAAACAATACAGAGACTGGCGGATTGATTTTTTCTCTGTCGATTTTGTGATCAGGTTTCCTTGCGATTTTGACCACGGAACACGTTCTGTTATAGTCACAGACATCATTGAACCAGTTTTAGAGTGTTTCCTATGCACACATACTAATCATATGCATATACTATATTCCTGGCATGAGTAGCAGGACGTTGAAATGTTGAGCATGATTTTTAATTTTTAACAGAATGTTGAAAAAGTAGCCCGATCTCTAACAGGTTTTAATAGCCTAATAGAAGTTGGATTTTTCTTATTAGGCCTACTTTCAATTGCAACTGGTCAAAAATGTAGCATCCTATATAAAACAATAATTTAAAGAAAAAAGGCTGCATGTTCGAACTAAAACAATGTAACTCATTTTGAAAAGCGCACATTTGTAAATCCCAAACTCTAAAAGTAATTGGAAAGGTAGATACAATTTATGTATGACATTGTGGTTACAATAAAGAATGTAGCCCATCATGTTTTGTTTCCTATTAGCAGGAAAATAAACTTTTTATACCCCGGCTACTTTGTAGAAGAATGTAGCCCATCATGTTTTGTCCCATCAAAATATTGCAATGTATTTGACACTTATTTGAGTACTCTGAAGTGTTACCTTTCTAACTCAAAACAGCATTTCTTCATCAACATTGTCATGCTTTCGTTAATCTTCTTGATCTTCTTGCAAATTGCTCAAGGGTCACGGTTGATTTGTCTGTGAAGATGACGTTATTGAATGTCTCGCTAGCTTTGATCCTTGCCTGGGCCTGCAGGACGCAAAGTTCTATGTTTTTATCAGACGAATCATGGGGTCAAAACTACAGAACAGTACAAAACAAGTGAACACACATGGTTAATGTTCTGAGAATTATAAAAAAACTAATATAAAAATGATAAAAAAATAATATACAGTGCCTTGCGAAATTATTCGGCCCCCTTGAACTTTGCGACCTTTTGCCAAATTTCAGGCGTCAAACATAAAGATATAAAACTGTATTTTTGTGAAGAATCAACAACAAGTGGGACACAATCATGAAGTGGAACGACATTTATTGGATATTTCAAACTTTTTTAACAAATCAAAAACTGAAAAATTGGACGTGCAAAATTATTCAGCCCCCTTAAGTTAATACTTTGTAGCGCCACATTTTGCTGCGATTACAGCTGTAAGTCGCTTGGGGTATGTCTCTATCAGTTTTGCACATCGAGAGACTGACATTTTTTCCCATTCCTCCTTGCAAAACAGCTCGAGCTCAGTGAGGTTGGATGGAGAGCATTTGCGAACAGCAGTTTTCAGTTGTTTCCACAGATTCTCGATTGGATTCATGTCTGGACTTTGACTTGGCCATTCTAACACCTGGATATGTTTATTTTTGAACCATTCCATTGTAGATTTTTTGCTTTATGTTTTGGATCATTGTCTTGTTGGAAGACAAATCTCCGTCCCAGTCTCAGGTCTTTTGCAGACTCCATCAGGTTTTCTTCCAGAATGGTCCTGTATTTGGCTCCATCCATCTTCCCATCAATTTTAACCATCTTCCTTGTCCCTGCTGAAGAAAAGCTGGCCCAAACCATGATGCTGCCACCACCATGTTTGACAGTGGGGATGGGGTGTTCACGGTGATGAGTTGTGTTGCTTTTACGCCAAACATAACATTTTGCATTGTTGCCAAAAAGTTCAATTTTGGTTTCATCTGACCAGAGCACCTTCTTCCACATGTTTGGTGTGTCTCCCAGGTGGCTTGTGGCAAACTTTAAACAACACTTTTTATGGATATCTTTAAGAAATGGCTTTCTTCTTGCCACTCTTCCATAAAGGCCAGATTTGTGCAATATACGACTGATTGTTGTCCTATGGACAGAGTCTCCCACCTCAGCTGTAGATCTCTGCAGTTCATCCAGAGTGATCATGGGCCTCTTGGCTGTATCTCTGATCAGTCTTCTCCTTGTATGAGCTGAAAGTTTAGAGGGACGGCCAGGTCTTGGTAGATTTGCAGTGGTCTGATACTCCTTCCATTTCAATATTATCGCTTGCACAGTGCTCCTTGGGATGTTTAAAGCTTGGGAAATCTTTTTGTATCCAAATCCGGCTTTAAACTTCTTCACAACAGTATCTCGGACCTGCCTGGTGTGTTCCTTGTTCTTCATGATGCTCTCTGCGCTTTTAACGGACCTCTGAGACTATCACAGTGCAGGTGCATTTATACGGAGACTTGATTACACACAGGTGGATTGTATTTATCATCATTAGTCATTTAGGTCAACATTGGATCATTCAGAGATCCTCACTGAACTTCTGGAGAGAGTTTGCTGCACTGAAAGTAAAGGGGCTGAATAATTTTGCACGCCCAATTTTTCAGTTTTTGATTTGTTAAAAAAGTTTGAAATATCCAATAAATGTCGTTCCACTTCATGATTGTGTCCCACTTGTTGTTGATTTTTCACAAAAAAATACAGTTTTTGCTAAATAATCAAGTTACGTTTCTCCAGAAATATACAACTCTAAATAACAAACTGGCTTTATATACAAATTTGTGAGATTGTCTCACCCCATGTTCAAGAATTGCCTTTTTCTCGCTCACTCTAGGTTAACTGAAAACAATATTTCCCAAATATTGTTACTTTTTAAACAAAGTGATTATTATTATTATTATTATTATTAATTAATTTAGAATTATATGAAAGCCCCTTAGGATCTGTGAGAATATCTAACAGAAAATGCCCCTTAGATATGAATTTCGAGCCCTCCAATGCTCTAAATGTAATTATGGTGGAGAGTCACGTCATTGAAAAAAATATTTTTCGATATACTGTAGGCCTACCATAGGCGACATGACTCTCACTACTGTTGAGTAATGTGCTGTTAAAAATGGTGTAGGTTGAAGTTAGAAGCAAAAGTTATTTATTTAAAGAGCACATTGAAGTTAGAAGCAAAAGCCTACAACTATTTTAGCACCGTTTCACGCTGCTCTGAGACAAGCATGGGGACCAGTATTGATAAATCAATGAGATTTTAATTTTCACTTAATCTCTGTTTGGGTATTGGTTAGACAAGAATTAGAAAATTAGGGTGCAGAAATGTTATGCTCTTATTGTAACCAGTATTAAACTGAGTTGCCTGGTTAAAGAACACATTTTTATGGACAGCCTACTCCAACCTCCCGTTGTACAGCGCCATATTTTCCATTCCATCCTAATGGAAAACCTGAGGGTTTCTTTTTAGTTTTTCTCTGAATAGAAACACCATAATATTAATCAAATGAATTAACCTCTTGAAACTCCCCATCCCGGATCCGGGATTGTGACTAAGCCTCAGGCTCATTAGCATAACGCAACGTTAACGATTTCTGAAAATCGCAAATAAAATTAAAATAATGCGTTTGCTCTCAAGCTTAGCCTTTTCTTAACAACACTGTCATCTCAGATTTTCAAAATATGCTTTTGAACCATAGAAATTGACTAATTTGTGTAAGAGTATGCAAAGCTAGCATTTTGTGTAGCATGTAGCACGCAACATTTTCACAAAAGCCAGATAACCAAATAAATAAAATCATTTACCTTTGAAGAGCTTCTGATGTTTTCAATGAGGAGACTCCCAGCCACATACCAGATGCGCAGTGTTTCCTGAAAGCGTCTGTGTGTAGGAGAAATCGTTCCGTTTTCTACATTGCGCCTGGCTACCGAAACGAACCGAAAATGCAGTCACCTACAACGTGAAACTTTTTCCGGATTAACTACATAATATCGACCGAAACATGGCAAACGTTGTTTGGAATCAATCCTCAAGGTGTTTTTTCACATATCTCTTCATTGACATGCAGTTCGTGGAAGCTTGCTTCTCTCTCTGTGCCCCATGGAAAAATACTGGCAGGTGACTTTTGCGCACCAATTTCGGCGCAGGACACCGGGCGGACACGTGGTAAATGTGGTCTGTTATGGTCAATCTTCCAATGATCTGCCTACAAATACGTCACAATGCTGCAGACACCTTGGGGAAACGACAGAAAGGGCAGACTCATTCCTCTTGCGTTCACAGCCATATAAGGAGATCATGAAAGACAGAGCCTCAAAAATCCTTGTCATTTCCTGGATGCCAAGTCATCTTGGTTTTGCCTGAAGCTCACGTTAAAGGGCACGCACAGAGAAGATATTTGTATTTCTGGACACGTCAGAGTGTTTTCTTTCGAACAGTAGCAATTATATGCATAGTCGAGCATATTTTTGTGACAAAATATCTTGTTTAAAACGGGAACGTTTTTCTTCCAAAAATGAAATAGCGCCACCATAGGTGTAAGAGGTTAAGCCAAGTTTCTTAAAATCAATCCCATATACTATGTTTTTACAAACAAGTTTTTAGTTCTTTGTTAATGACAATACGGAAGACTATCAAATGCTTCTCAAAGATGCCCTCTGGTAGTCAAACTAGCAATAACTTGCATTAACAGAAAAAATGGCTGACAAATAGATAACGTACCACAGAATACTGCAGAAGCCCACAAGGTGGCTGCATTATGACACGACTTTTAAAGGAGGGAACATTGTAGATCGGTAAAATCTAAAGAAAATGTGAGTCCATTTTTTATCCAGGCTGTGACACAACTAAGTGTGTAATATATCAAGGGGCATGAAAACTTTCTGAATGCACTGTATGCTTGTGTGTGTGTCTGTGTTTGGCCAGCAGAGTAGCATCCCTGTCCTCTCCAGGCAAACACAGTCTCCTCTTGCTGGTAATGCTAGTCCTGACGGGCTCTCTCTCCCTCTCTCTGCTGGGCTCAGAACAGCCATCTGCCTCCAGACAGACCAGAGATACTGCCCCATAGGATTACTGAGGCCTGGGTGTGTCTGTTTGTCTGTGTTTTGTGCGTGTGGGTGTGTGTCTTTGTGTCTGGGTCTCTCAAGGACTTTTCTACTTATTGTTCTTGCTTGTATTTAAGTGATACAATAGTGTCTGCTTGGGTATGCATATAGTGGTGTCACTGACATTATTAATATCTCACTGTACCCTATTACATAATATCTATAGGAAGGAGATCATGGCAGTGCAAAACAAGGCTGGATGGTATTCTGTTGTTTATATGCCTTGAATGAATGTACAGCGTTAGTCATACCACTGCCATAGTTTATCATAGAAGGGAAGCATTGGGTGGACAGTTGGGCTGCCTTTTGTTCCACTTTAAAAGTACCAGATAGTAACTTATGTGCCAAAGTACATATTCTCCCTTACTATCTCATGTTGTGGTATGAGTTCATTTATCTATGAGAGCCTTGCAAAACATGCTGATACAATCTGGCCAGCTCACACAATGACTCATTGCTTGTAATATGGACTTTAGTCATCAGTTTAAAAATAACATGGTCTTCTTCTGTCCTTCTGTCCAACCTGCTTTGTTTACTACAGAATACAACTTTTAAACAGTTTGCTTTCACACACACTCACACACACACACACACACACACACACACACACACACACACACACACACACACACACACACACACACACACACACACACACACACCCTCCCCTCTCTGGAAGTATTTCTTTCCTCCTCTCTCTCTCTCTCTCTCTCTCTCTCTCTCTCTCTCAATTCCATCATTAAAGCTTGGTGTGAATAGTCATTGTACTCTCTCAAATCTCTTTGAGTCTCCTCTCTCTGTATCCTTCTCCTGTGAGATCGAGTGGAGAGAAGAGACTGGGGCGGCAGGGTATCCTAGTGGTTAGAGTGTTGGACTAGTAACTGCAAGGTTTCAAGTTCAAACCCCCAAGCTGACAAGGTACAAATCTGTCGCTCTGCCCCTGAACAGGCAGTTAACCCACTCTTCCTAGGCCTTCATTGAAAATAAGAATTTGTTCTTAATGGACTTGCCTAGTTAAATAAATATATATATATTTTTTAAAGACTCTTAAAAAGAGTTGAGTTAGTGGGTGGGTGCACCGTTTGTTATCACTTTCTCTGAGCTGAGGAGGAACTTGTGTCAGACAGTGATGCTCTGAAAGAAAAGGAAAGGCCACATACTCTAGTATCTCCGATGCAATCATTTATTCACCTGACAGTGGTGCTCTGGCTTCAGACTGGTGGCTCTCTGTGTAGAGGAACATAGATATAAAACATATTGTCTATGGTGGAGGATTCCTACAAGCAATGTTCAGTCACCTGTCCATTGTTCTTCACTCTCCTATGTTTTCAGCTCAGTGCAGATGAGGGAGATGACAGGAGGAGATAGAAGCAAAGAGAGGAGGAGAGGAGGAGGACATATAAGAAGAGGAGGAGACAGGAGAGAGAAGAAAAGAGGAGAAGAGAAAGGAGAGGGTCAAAGGAGGAGTGGAGCAGTGAGGAGGAGGAGAGAGGAGAGGAAGCCATTTTAACTACATACACCCCGCCAATGGCTTCCTCTCTAAGTGGGTCAGTGCTGTGCTCTCTCTCTCTCTCTCTCTCTCTCTCTCTCTGTGAGCTCTCCTGTGTTTGGTCTCTCATTTGGCATTCCCTGGGAGTACAGGCTTGTTATAGCGTTCATGCAGACTATGCTGCCATTTGACACAGACGCAGAAGGCTGGAATGACTGCCTCGTACGTCAACTGTCACACACACGTCAACAGCCTAACACACTGACATCATAGAGAGATAAGCTCTCTCTGTCGCTCTCTGTCGCTATCTGCCGCTCTCTGTATCTCTGTCTGTCTGTCTCTCTTTCTCTCTCTCTCTCACTCTCTCTCTGGGAGTGATGGACAAATGTTATTGTTTGGTTTCTTATGTAATATTAATCTGACTACTGCTAGTAGAGGTGTGTGTGTGTGACTGTTTGTGTGTGTGTGTGACATCCGACATGTTTGGGCTCTACGACTCTGCTTCAGTCAGTATAGACAATAGAGAAGAGTTCTATTTGCGTAAACAGAGAGTCAGAGATAAGGCAGGGCTGTGGTAAGAAGGGGTTATTAACTAGGAAACAAAACTCAATTCCCTGTCCTTCCATTCTCAAATGGAGTAATTAGACCTGAAATCCTGAAAATAATATTTTAAGATAAATGTATATGTCAAGAGAACAGAATGTAATCACATCAATAGTCATTTTACTGGGCAGCACTAGCAGTTTGTGGTCCCACATTTAATATTGTGCTGCCCCAATTACAGTAGTGTATGTGTGTGTTTGTGCGTGTGTGTTTGTGCGTGTGTGTGTGTGTGTGTGTGTCGTATAGTCTGACCAGTAAATGGCCTAGTTACACATGCCACAGAGAGGAGACATTGACTCTCTCTCCGAGCCTCTCGTTTCTTTCTCCTCTCATCCAGCCGCAAGAACAAAGTGGAAAACATTCCTTTATCTTTTCCTCTGTGAATTCTCTCTGTGTTCTTTCCTAATTAATTTGACAATTTTTCATTTTTCGTTTTTCTATTGCTATTTCCAATCTCGAATGGTTGTACTGGCCTCTGTAAACGCTTTCACTTTCACTATTCAATTCTAATGTCCATATCCTCTTCAGTAGTTGAAGATTAGAAAAACGAGGATCTTCCTTTAAGGACACAATTACCCCAGTCTACCAACCAATATACCTAGTCAGTCTACTAACCTTCCTTCTTCTTTGCCTGTGTCTGAGGTGACTCAACAACACAAAGCCACTTTGGACTATTGACAAATTTGCTACTTTGGATTATTGAGATCAGAGCATTGGGTATTAAATATATTAGTCCCTATCAGCATTGTGCCAGCATTTCTCCTTACTTTTTACATGACTGCAGTTTTCACCCTTTATGCTTATACTGTATAATGTTATATTATACCTATTGTTTGGAGATGCAGAGCTAGAAGTGTAGGCCATTACCGCCCTGGTGACATGCTAGGAGTTAAGAACTTCCCCAGTCACGCGTCTCTAATCTCATCCACGTCCTGTGTCATCTGTCTTAGTGGGATGCACTTTGACCCTTACCTTCAGTGGCATTAGCCTATGCTAGGTGTTAGCAGGCTATATTAGCCTTCGCGTTAACCAGGGGTGTCATATATAGATAGCCTGTTGCTAAGACAGGCAGATGGACAACCATGATCCTATTACTTCTGTATCCACTCTGAGAGATCTGACTGATACAACTCACACGCACTGTATACCTGGGACAGGTTTCACTGAGAGAACTACAGTAGCAACTCCGTACGGACTACAGTATATATAGTGTCATTTTACATTCCAGTGTCATAAACTGGGACCGCAGTTTTACCACATACAGAGTATATAGAGAGGTGGACACTGGGGCTAGCAGAAAGGAATCTGAGGTATGTTGGAGATATGTCTCTGTGTGTTGTCACTGCAAACCTATGGAGTTGTGGTATGACTATAGCCACTGATGCCAGAAAGCAGGCTTCAGCGCACACGTGCGTGTATGTTTGTGTGTGTGTGTGTGTGTGTGTGTGTGTGTGTGTGTGTGTGTGTGTGTGTGTGTGTGTGTGTGTGCGCGCTTCTGCCTTCTCCTTGCCTTGTGGATATCATTTTGAATGCTCGGTAGAAAGGAAGCATGATTCAATGATTTAAACTACACTTGGAGCCAAATGGAACTTGTCCAAGTAGCTGAATGAGAGAGTTGGCTCTCCATGTGTAGCCTACTTCCTGATCTCTGTTATGACATCATTTGTGTCTTATCCTAATTATTTCATTGTAGTTCAGGTGGATGTGTTTGTGTCTGAGGTGGTGGTGAGACTGTGCTTTTGGATCACATGGTCCTCAGAGTTCTGTTATAGGTACACTAATGGTGATGGACTAAACATCCATTTTCTACAGTTCTTATTTACAGTTCAGGTTTCAATGAATAAGACTGGATCTAGAGAGATGTATTTACAAAATATACAGGCGATTAAAAAATGATTAAAATCATTGACAAATATACTTGTCTGGGTACATGACTTTCATTCTGGCAGGAATGTAGTAAGTCCTATGAATTATCTTCAATTGCAGTAGTTTATGTCTTAGACTGCAGGAGCAGATGTGAACAATGGTTCTCCTCAATTGTTTCC
Source organism: Oncorhynchus masou masou (assembly GCF_036934945.1). Lineage (NCBI taxonomy): Eukaryota > Metazoa > Chordata > Actinopteri > Salmoniformes > Salmonidae > Oncorhynchus > Oncorhynchus masou. The sequence goes on along the minus strand of NC_088242.1, from coordinate 67,718,668 downwards.
CATGTATTCCCATCAGGTAGTGTTTCAATCAACCTTTGATATAACTTGGCAATCAACTTCTTTGTCTTGGGTTCTTTGTTGAAGAGATTCAATACGTTTTCTGACTTGTAAGAACTTAAAGAAATCATCCTTGGATAGTCCAAATCTTTTTCAATGACAGTATAGATCCATCATAGTACACGTTAACAATGCATGATGTCACTTTGGAACTTGTACTTAAAGATGTTGTCAGTAAACACTGGAGGTAAGGTGGGGGTATTTCAAATAGGGGTTCTTGGCGATATTGGTTCTTTCCGCTTCATGAATTGATAACCATTGGATCGCCTTGGACCCAAAGTAGTGAATATATTTGAGATAATACGGTATTACCAATATGCCTTCGATACTCTGCTGTCCATTGTTTAAGTGAACGCAGTTGTGCATTACTATATCTTCATATGAGGCAGTCCAAGACCTCCAGCTTCATGGGGGAAGTGTAACACAGTCAATTTGACTCTTGAGGTCTTTCCATTACAAATAAAGTTGGAGAGCAGGCAAGGCCTGGAAAAAACACATCAACCTTGGTAATATATTCATTTGGATTATGTTGACCCTACCTACAGTAACACATCTTTGACAGACCATTGTAGCTGATACACACATATGATCAGCGATCTGTTTCCTTGGTTAAATCAGCGCGTTGGTTTTCTCTCCATTAACCCTCCCTGGCTTAAACTGCTGTCAACAGGGACACTTGTTCAGTCTAGACTGATGATATTAGACAGTAGAAAGGTGTGTTTGTGTCTCTGTGTTTGTTACAGGATACAAGCTTTACTTTATTATGTCCTATCTGGACCCCTATTAGCCTATATTAATACCAACTAGATACATGCACACACACGTCTTCCTCTGTCTGTCCTCCTTAGGAATGTAAATGTATTCTATTCACACAATACACTTGATGGGCACTAATCTGCACAGCCAAAGATAATTAAAAGTAGATACATGTTGTCCACGATGTGTGTGTGTGTGTGCGTGTGCCTGCCCGACCGCTCGTGTGCCTGTGAGTGTGTGAGAGAGAGAGGCTGGTAGGATAAAGGCCTATACAGCCAGTCTAGCCAGGCCCTAAGCCTCTTCTGATTAAGAGCTTCTGGCATTATCAACCTTATCATCAGGACAATTAATGCTACTTCCTACTAACCCTCCGCATGGCATTTAGATTCAATACTTAGATTGAAAGTCACTCTCAGCCAGAGAGAAGGAGTGAGACAGAGAGAGAATGAGAGTGGGGACAGAGTGAAAGAGATGAATGGTGTTTAAATTGAAGAGTGTTTTAATGTGCTGGAGTACAATGCTCCATTATTCTCTGTGTTGCTTTAATCTGCATTAATAAAGGAAATGGATGGATTGATTAGTGAGGGGCAAACCTTTGTGTGTGTGTGTGTGTGTGTGTGTGTGTGTGTGTGCGTGTGTGCGTGCGTGCATGCGTGCATGCGTGCGTGTGCGTGCGTGTGTGTGTGTGTGAAGGTACTGCAAGTTTAAATAAATATATACACAATTACCCGAGTTAGTCATTTTATATATTACTATAATACATTTTATGCATACAAATTATACCCATCCACAAAATAAAACAAAAAAAACATTTTGTGTTGGAGGAAACACCATACACCTGGTGACCGTGTCAGCGTGCATGCGCCTGGAGTTGCTACAGTGTGATGGAACAAGGACATCCCGGCTGGCCTAACTCGGATGACACTGGGCCAATTGTGCATCGCCTCATGAGGCTCCCAGTCTAGGCCGGCACGGGTCTCAAACCACTCTCTGTAGCAACTCAGTTTGCTCTGCTGCGATGCAGTTTGCTCTGCTGCAGTGAAGTTTGCTCTGCTGCGGTGCAGTTTGCTCTGCTGCGATGCAGTTTGCTCTGCTGCGATGCAGTTTGCTCTGCTGCGATGCAGTTTGTGCTGCTGCGATGCAGTTTGCGCTGCTGCGATACAGTTTGCTCTGCTGCGATGCAGTTTGCTCTGCTGCGGTGCAGTTTGCTCTGCTGCGGTGCAGTTTGTGCTGCTGCGGTGCAGTTTGTGCTGCTGCGATGCAGTTTGCTCTGCTGCGATGCAGTTTGCTCTGCTGCGGTGCAGTTTGCTCTGCTGCGGTGCAGTTTGCTCTGCTGCGGTGCAGTTTGCTCTGCTGCGGTGCAGTTTGTTCTGCTGTGGTGCAGTTTGTTCTGCTGCGGTGCAGTTTGCTCTGCTGCGGTGTAGTTTGTTCTGCTGTGGTGCAGTTTGTTCTGCTGCGGTGCAATTTGCTCTGCTGCGGTGCAGTTTGTGCTGCGCTACTCGGGAGGCTCCATTAGTTTTTAATCAATTGACTTACACAAAGTATCCAAATACAAAAATACTACGCAGGACTCTTAAATTATTTCATTTAAATGTTAATTGTATTTTTTGATCACAGAAACAATGAAAAATGACGTCGGCCGAGTCTGACTCTCAACCGAGTGCCTCGACTCTCAGCCGGAATCGGCCCAGATCCACTGTGCTAGCTGGTTAAAGTGCTGCTATTTGATGTTTAAAAGGCTGTACATCTTTACTGGGGCCTCAGTAAAATCACCATCTGGCTGTGTGGCTGCTGCTCAGTGCTCAGAGAGCTGCCAAATAGTGAACCACAGAGGACTGGCACAAACAGACAACTGCCCACTCAGAATTAGAATCACCTTTATTAAGTAAATTTACACATACTCAGAATTGTACTTGATTTTATGGTGCTGCTAGTGATGGACAACATTTAATTACAGAATACAGACATAGGAGTATACAAAAAGATTACAATCATGATATACAACTAGGTAGACTTAACATAGAGCTATAAGAGCGAGAAGTGGATACACAAATATACTGTGGATATTTAAGTGATAATGCCAGAAAAGCCTGTGTTTGTTCTATATATTGAAGTGGTGTTGTTATTGTCGTGCCAATATATCCAACAAACACTGCCTTCGAGGGCATTATCACTTTTATACAATGGGTTACCAAAATATTCAAATAATAAACAACATATTTTCAATAAAAACTTTATTTGGATGAATTTTTTTTACCGTTTCATCCTTCCACAAGACAAAGATGAAGTAACAGGTTTACATACACTTAGGTTGGAGTCATTAAAACTCATTTTTCAACCACACCACAAATTTCTTCTTAATTAACAAACTATAGTTTTGTCAAGTCGGTAAGGACATTTACGTGACATCACCGATTGAAACGCTATTTTGCGCGCACCACCGCTAACTAGCTAGCTATTTCATATCCGTTACATGTGCATGACACAAGTAATTTTCCAACAATTGTTTACAGACAGATTATTTCACTTATAATTCACTGTATCAGAATTCCAGTGGGTCAAAAGTTTACATACAATAAGTTGACTGTGTCTTAAAACAGCTTAGAAAATTCCAGAAAATGATGTCATGGCTGTAGAAGCTTCTAATAGGCTAATTTACATACAGTGCCTTGCGAAAGTATTCGGCCCCCTTGAACTTTGCGACCTTTTGCCACATTTCAGGCTTCAAACATAAAGATATAAAACTGTATTTTTTGTGAAGAATCAACAACAAGTGGGACACAATCATGAAGTGGAACGACATTTATTGGATATTTCAAACTTTTTTAACAAATCAAAAACTGAAAAATTGGGCGTGCAAAATTATTCAGCCCCTTTACTTTCAGTGCAGCAAACTCTCTCCAGAAGTTCAGTGAGGATCTCTGAATGATCCAATGTTGACCTAAATGTCTAATGATGATAAATACAATCCACCTGTGTGTAATCAAGTCTCCGTATAAATGCACCTGCACTGTGATAGTCTCAGAGGTCCGTTAAAAGCGCAGGGAGCATCATGAAGAACAAGGAACACACCAGGCAGGTCCGAGATACTGTTGTGAAGAAGTTTAAAGCCGGATTTGGATACAAAAAGATTTCCCAAGCTTTAAACATCCCAAGGAGCACTGTGCAAGCGATAATATTGAAATGGAAGGAGTATCAGACCACTGCAAATCTACCAAGACCTGGCCGTCCCTCTAAACTTTCAGCTCATAGAGGAGAAGACTGATCAGAGATGTAGCCAAGAGGGCCATGATCACTCTGGATGAACTGCAGAGATCTACAGCTAAGGTGGGAGACTCTGTCCATAGGACAACAATCAGTCGTATATTGCACAAATCTGGCCTTTATGGAAGTGGCAAGAAGAAAGCCATTTCTTAAAGATATCCATAAAAAAGTTTGCCACAAGCCACCTGGGAGACACACCAAACATGTGGAAGAAGGTGCTCTGGTCAGATGAAACCAAAATGGAACTTTTTGGCAACAATGCAAAACGTTATGTTTGGCGTAAAAGCAACACAGCTCATCACAATGAACACACCATCCCCACTGTCAAACATGTTGGTGGCAGCATCATGGTTTGGGCCTGCTTTTCTTCAGCAGGGACAGGGAAGATGGTTAAAATTGATTAGAAGATGGATGGAGCCAAATACAGGACCATTCTGGAAGAAAACATGATGGAGTCTGCAAAAGACCTGAGACTGGGACGGAGATTTGTCTTCCAACAAGACAATGATCCAAAACATAAAGCAAAATCTACAATGGAATGGTTCAAAAATAAACATATCCAGGTGTTAGAATGGCCAAGTCAAAGTCCAGACCTGAATCCAATCGAGAATCTGTGGAAAGAACTGAAAACTGCTGTTCACAAATGCTCTCCACCCAACCTCACTGAGCTCGAGCTGTTTTGCAAGGAGGAATGGGAAAAAATGTCAGTCTCTCGATGTGCAAAACTGATAGAGACATACCCCAAGCGACTTACAGCTGTAATCGCAGCAAAAGGTGGCGCATAAAAGTATTAACTTAAGGGGGCTGAATAATTTTGCACGCCCAATTTTTCAGTTTTTGATTTGTTAAAAAAGTTTGAAATATCCAATAAATGTTGTTCCACTTCATAATTGTGTCCCACTTGTTGTTGATTCTCCACAAAAAAATACAGTTTTATATCTTTATGTTTGAAGCCTGAAATGTGGCAAAAGGTCGCAAAGTTCAAGGGGGCCGAATACTTTCGCAAGGCACTGTAATTTGAGTCAATTGGAGGTGTACCTGTGGATGCATTTCAAGGCCTACCTTCAAACTCAGTGCCTCTTTGCTTGACACCATGGGGAAATCAAAAGAAATCAGCCACGACCTCTGTCACGCCCTGACCTTAGAGAGCCTGTTTATTTCTCTATTTGGTTAGGTCGGGGTGTGATTTGGGTGGGCATTCTAGTTTTTCTATTTTCTTGTTGGCCGGGTATAGTTCCCAATCAGAGGCAGCTGTCTATCATTGACTCTGATTGGGGATCATACTTAGGCAGCCTTTTTCCAGCTTTAGTTTGTGGGATCTTGTTTTTGTGTAGTGTCTGTGAGCACTCCAGTCATTACATCTCGTTTGCTGTTTATTGTTTTTGTTGGTGATTTTAATTTTAACCTCTTGAAACTCCCCATCCCGGATCCGGGATCGTGAATAAAGCCTCAGGCTCATTAGCATAACGCAACGTTAACTATTTCTGAAAATCGCAAATAAAATGAAAATAATGCGCCTACTCTCAAGCTTAGCCTTTTCTTAACAACACTGTCATCTCAGATTTTCAAAATATGCTTTTGAACCATAGCAATTCACTAATTTGCTAGCTTAGCATTTTGAGTAGCATTTAGCACGCAACATTTTCACAAAAACCAGATAACCAAATAAAATCATTTACCTTTGAAGAGCTTCGGATGTTTTCAATGAGGAGACTCTCAGTTACATAGCAAATGTCCAGTTTTTCCTGAAAGCATCTTTGTGTAGGAGAAATCGCTCCGTTTTGTACATCACATTTGGCTACCGAAACGAACCGAAAATTCAGTCACCAACGTCAAACTCCATAATATCGACCGAAACATGGCAAACGTTGTTTGGAATCAATCCTCAAGGTGTTTTTTCACATATCTCTTCATTGATATATCGTTCGTGGAAGCATGCTTTCTTCTCTGAATTCCATGGAAAAATACTTGCAGCTGAGTTTTGCGCACCAATTTCGGCGCAGGACACCGGGCGGACACCTGGTAAATGTGGTCTCTTATGGTCAATCTTCCAATGATATGCCTACAAATACGTCACAATGCTGCAGACACCTTGGGGAAACGACAGAAAGGGCAGACTCATTCCTCTCGCATTCACAGCCATATAAGGAGACAATGGAAAACGGAGCCTCAAAAATCCTGCTCATTTCCTGGATGCCGTCTCATCTTGGTTTTGCCTGTAGCTCACGTTCTAGGGCACGCACAGAGAATATCTTTGCAGTTCTGGACACGTCAGAGTGTTTTCTTTCTGAAGCTACCAATTATGTGCATAGTCGAGCATCTTTTTGTGACAAAATATTGCGCTTAAAACGGGCACGTCTTTTTATCCAAAAATGATATAGCGCCCCTAGAGTTTCATGTGGAACTTTATGCACGCTGCACCTTGGTCCGCTAATTTCAGCGAATGTGACAACCTCAGAAAGAAAATTGTAGTCCACAAGTGTGGTTCATCCTTGGGAGCAATTTCCAAACGCCTGAAGGTACCACGTTCATCTGTACAAACAATAGTACGCAAGTATAAACACCATGGGACCACGCAGCTGTCATAACGCTCAGGAAGGAAACGTGTTCTATCTCCTAGAAATGAACGTACCTTTTTGCGAAAAGTGCAAATCAATCCCAGAACAACAGCAAAGGACCTTGTGAAGATGCTGGAGGAAACAGGCATGAAAGTATCTATATCCACAGTAAAATGAGTCCTATCTCGACATAACCGGAATGGCCGCTTAGCAAGGAAGAAGTCACTGCTCCAAAACCGCCATAAAAAAAGCCAGACTATGGTTTGCAACTGCACATGGGGACAAAGATTGTATTTTTTTGAGAAATGTCCTGTGGTCTGATGAAACAAAAATAGATCTGTTTGGCCATAATGATTATCATTATGCTTTGCTGCAGGAGGCACTGGTCCGCTGGTGCACTTCACAAAATAGATGGCATCATGACCCCAAGCATACTTCCAAAGTTGTGACAAAATGGCTTAAAGACAACAAAGTCAAGGTATTGGAGTTTCCATCACAAAGCCCTGTCCTCAAGCCTATATAAAATTTGTGGGCAGAACTGAAAATGCCTGACTCAGTTACACCAGCTCTGTCAGGAGGAATGGGCCAAAACGTATTGTGAGAGGCTTGTGGAAGGCTACCCGAACCATTTGACCCAAGTTAAACAATTTAAAGGCAATGCTAACAAATACTAATTAAGTGTATGTAATCTGACCCGCCGGGAATGTGATGAAAGAAGTAAAAGCTGAAATGAATCATTCTCTCTACTATTATTCTGACATTTCACATTCTAAAATATAGTGGTCATCCTAACTGACCTATGACAAGGAATTTTTACTAGGATTACATGTCAGGAATTGTGAAAAACTGAGTTTAAATGTATTTGGCTAAGGTAAACCTCCGACTTCAACTGTGTAGTCCCCACTCAAATCTAGGGTTGCCCAGTCATTCGTTCTTTTTGTTCTGTATCTATGGATGCGACCCAGTCCTTCGTTCTAAATGCTCCATTGCCATACTGTGTGTTCACAGAGCTGCCATTCTGCAACGTTTTTATCCCTTGCTTGCTAACTAGCCAACTACGGCTAATTTACAGTCACGTCAAAAAGTGCAGCCAGAATAACAGTAGCTACATTTGCATTTGTTTAAGGTTTTTTTAAAGATTTATTTGGATACATCCATAACAATGAGCTTATGATGTGCGGCTGTGCCTGGCAGAACAGGACACTGTTCAGACAAAAGAAAGAAAATTCATGACATTAATTTGAGCTGATTTTAATAAATGAAACCATTCATTCTCTTTGTTATCCATCGCAGTTGACTTAAGTGATATTGCCTGAGAAGCTGGTGTTTGTTGAATATATTGGCAGGGGTGTCTCCCTTGGGTCCAGATGATTCTTTGTGGCCTCGTTATATGTGAGAGTGGCGTATCTGAGAGAGAGAATGCATTGTTATAATATTGTTTTCCAGTCGCCTAACTTAGAAATAACACACCCAGGCTATGAACAACATACCTTAGACTGTTCTAGTCAGTTTTTCTAGGAATGAGTTGGGCTTTAGTCTGTTCCCCTCTTTTCCTCTTCAACTCAGATGTAACTGGAGGTCGAACAACACATTCTGGACCAGACCCCTTGGTGTACTGGGATTCAGAGCCTGGGAGTTTTGGAACTGGGAGGGTGGCTGTTTGTGATATCTTGTGATATCTTTTCCTTGCCTTCTTTGCTGTTTAATGTTGCCCAGAAATACATGATTCGAGGTGGTAAATTCAGTGTCTTTCATAAGGTGCCAGCTGCGACCGATTGGTGGGTCATTTAGAAACCGTTTGAGCCCAACCTGAGTGCCAGGTACCTACTTATGCTTTACTGCTCCCCCTTCCCGTGTCATTCATTTCCATAAGACTGTCGGAGTAGGATGTTAAACTCTTCCTTAGTGACAGTGTTGAAGTCAACTTTTTCTTCTCTGCTACCCAGCCCTCAAAGCAACGCACAGCCCAGTTTGTATTCTTATCTGTGTGTTTTTTGTTGCTTCTTTTCTCTAGGTCATTCAATGCAGTATCCTCCAAATCTGCATACCTGGGCATTATTGCCATCTCTTTTTCCCATTCATCTAAAGCAATGCAGCCAAAACAAATCTAAAGAAATGTTCCACTCATCCATTTTAGTTTTCGCAACAAAAAATATGTATGTTGCTATGACAACCAGATCTATATGCTGTCAGTGTCGTTAGGACACATTCACTTTATACGGGAGGGTGGAGATTGCAATTCAAGAGAAACAATATTGAAAAGGTCGGAGAGACCGACAGCAAGGTTTAAACAAATCTCTGCTGTTGAAAACCAAATGCTCGTCTAAAATAAATGGGAGATAATGTTTAGATGTTTTTTATAGTGGAGATCAAGTTTATACATTTCCTGGAAGGGCTGATGAGACAGTGGATTGCGCAGTGAGATGGAACAGAGTAAATAGGCATTTCAACATCATAGATTTAACCAGACTAGACACCGGCTGGAACACGGTTTTAACCAATCAGCATTCAGGATTAGAACCACCCGTTGTAAACAGTTGATATACAGTGGATGTACAAATGTACAGTTTAAGTATAAATATCTACATGCAGTGAGATGAACAGAATGCATATGCAGTATAGTGCAGTTATTTTGTGTATAGTCCAGAGATGGCTTGACGCGTGTAGAGCATAGAGTGCATAGTCCTTTAAACTCTATGTGCCAGATGGCCGGTTGGTGAGGCCCACAGCATGGGAAAAGAAACCGCTCAGCTGGCAGGAAGTTTTGGTCATGATTGCACTGAATCGCCTGCCAGAGGAAAGTTTTTGGAAAAGGGGGTGACCAGGGTGGGAGGTGTCAGCGATGATCTTGCCCTGGAGTCGTGCAGTACCTCGATGGAGGGCAGGTGGCAGCTGATGACCCTCACAGCAGACCGTACAATGCGCTGCAGTTTGCCCTTGGAGCAGGCAGGCGCAGACCCAAGCCAGACTGTTATAGAAGAGGTCAGTATGGACTCTGTGATTGATGTGTAAACCCGATCAGGTTTGTCTGGGAGATGTAGATATTTTTCAGCTGCCGCAAGTAGTACATGCGTGCCTTCTCAGTGACTGCTGTGATGTTGTCCTCCCACTTGAGGTTGTGGGAGATGATGGTCCCCAGGAATTTGAATGATTCAGCTGTGCTAACAGCTAAGCCATCAATCTCGAGGGGAAGACGTGTTGAGTTCCAGTTTATTACTTATTGCCCTGGCTCCACACGCACACACACACAGTTGGAAATCTTAATATCAACCAGGAGCTTTGGCGTCTCAGTATGCTAATTGTTAAACCTCAGAGGAAGGGATTAGCATTAGCAAAGTAGCATAATGCAGAAAACACGCTCCAACTCCACTGCTAATTGACACACATGGATCTCTTACCTCTCTTTGCTTCTCATTCTTTCTCTCCCATTCTCTCCAGCTGTGTCATTCTTTACCTCTGTCCTCCCATCCTTACTGTGTACCGCATATGCATGATTTCTCTCACTCACTACATCCATCTCTCTTTCTCACACACTACATCCCCCTCTCTCTCTCACCACATCCCTCTCTCTCACACACTACATCCCTCTCTCTCACATACTACATCCACCTCTCTCTCTCTCCCTCTCTCACTAAATCCCCCTCTCTCTCTCTCTCTCTCTCTCTCTCTCACTAAATCCCTCTCTCTCTCTCTCTCTACATCCCTCTCTCTCACACACTACTCCCCTCTCTCTCTCTCTCTCTCTCTCTCTCTCTCACTAAATCCCTCTCTCTCTCTACATCCATCTCTCTCTCACACTACTCCCCCTCTCTCTCTCTCTCTCTTTCTCTCTACCTCTCTCTCACTAAATCCCTCTCTCTCTCTCTACATCCCTCTCTCTCACACACACTACTCCCCTCCCTCTCTCTCTCTCTCTCTCCCTCTCGCTCTCTCTCTCATTACATCCCTCTCTCTCTCACTACATCCCTCTCACTCTCACTACATCCCTTTCTCTCTCATCACATCCCTCTCTCTCTCTCTCACTCCCTCTCTCACTAAATCTCTCTCCCTCATTCCCTAAATCCCCCCCCTCTCTCTCTCTCTCTCTCTCTACATCTCTCTCTCTCTCTCTTTCTACATCTCTCTCTCTCTCTCTCTCTCTACATCCCTCTCTCTCTCACACTACATCCTTCTCTCTCTCACTACATCCCTCACTCTCTCACTACATAACCCTCTCTCTCACAGTACATCCCTCTCTCTCTCACTACATCCTTCTCTCTCTCACTACATAACCCTCACTCTCACACTACATCCCTCTCTCTCTCACTACATCCCTCTCTCACTCTCACTACATCACTCTCTCTCTCTCACTACATCCCAATCCCCCCTCTCTCTCACACTATATCCCACCCCCCTCTGTCTCTCTCTCACTACATCCCAATCCCCCCACCCACCCACCCACCCACTCTCTCTCTCTCTCTCTCTCTCTCTCTCTCTCTCTCTCTCTCTCTCTCTCTCTCTCTCTCTCTCTCTCTCTCTCTCTCTTTCTCATTACACCCCTCTCTCTCTCTTTCTCATTACAACCCCCCCTCTCTCTTTCTCATTACACCCCTCTCTCTCTCTCTCTCTCTCTCTCTCATTACATGCCTCTCTCTCTTTCTCATTACACCTCTCTCTCTCTTTCTCATTACACACCTCTCTCTCTTTCTCATTACACACCTCTCTCTCTTTCTCATTACACACCTCTCTCTCTCTTTCTCATTACACACCTCTCTCTCTCTTTCTCATTACACCCCTCTCTCTCTCTTTCTCATTACACCCCTCTCTCTCTCTTTCTCATTACACCCCTCTCTCTTTCTCATTACACGCCTCTCTCTTTCTCATTACACCCCTCTCTCTCTCATTCTCATTACACGCCTCTCTCTCTTTCTCATTACACCCCTCTCTCTCTCTTCTGCTGTTGCTCTGCCAGCCCTCCTCTGGGTTGAATAAATGAGAGTAGAGTTAAAGATTGTTTACGTGTTTAACAAAATGCCTCAACACTCATCTCTATGAATGCCAGTGGGAAGGGGGGAGGGGGGTGTAGTACTGTACAAAATCATTTCTCAGAAGATAATTGCGATATGATATTTTTGTGATTTGCTAAATGTCGCAAGGGGCTGTTGTGTCTCTCTCCAAGCTGGTTGTAAGGACTCAGCCAAGAGTTGCTTTGCCAACCACAGTGTTAGGAATAATAACATGAGTATCTAGACCGAACTGAACAGACCAATGCTATTACATTAGCCAGATTTAGAGTTGTTGTCCCACGTTCAATGATGAAGCCTATATGTCTTAGCGTGTGTGACTTCTTCAGGTCAGCAGTCATGTAATAGTCATTGCAATGCAGATCTTTATTTCCACTTAGATATCCTTCTTAACTACATCATACTGCGTAGCTACTTAATCAGGGAGAGATAGGAGAGAGAGATCATGCTGACTTTCTGCACTTAGTCCTCAATGGGGTTCATTTAAAATTTCAACAAGAGAGAGTGGGAGAGGGAGAGAGATGGGGAGGGGCGGTGTGCGAGTTAGGGAAATAGAGCTTGACCCCCCCCCCCCACTTGTTGGAAATTAACCCCTTTGAGGACTAAGTGCAGCAACTATCCGTCTTCTTCAGACTAGATGACAGTCCTGTGTTAGTGTTAGCTGCATCACTGCTTTCTGTGTTTAGCCTTCAGAACAGCAGGCCCCCTGCAGGCAAACAGCAGCCAGCTGTTTGTATATATCAGATATTACTACAGCATCCTTCAGCTTCGTATGATAACCAGTTTAAACATTCTACACAGTGAAAAGTGATGTAAAGTGCTGACATAAAATGCTTCCTTGATCACTCTAGCTTGGATTCGGACCACTTTTCCGCATCATTCCACATGGTGTGTTCAGTGGAGCAGTTCAGAGTCAGAGACTGGACCTGAAGTGGTTCTCAGCGGGAGAGGCTGTGGTTTAGGACTGATGGAAGAACAGAGAGCTGAGGCAGTCCCTGGGCCATAGTGGAAGAGAGGGCCTGTTTTGTGTGTGTGGGGTGTGTGGGTGTGTGTGGGGTGTGTGGCGTGTGTGTTGCTCTGTACAGTAGTGCAGCTGTTCCTCTGGTAAAAAAAGGCACCTTGAAATCCTGTAGAGAGGTAGAGCTGTAGACACGCTCCAGAGCTCACTTTTAAATCAATTAAACAACATTATTCTGCATATTAAAGGCACATTTTTGTGCTCTCTCTCTCTCTGTGTGTTTGGCCCTGGTGTTTGTATAGAGAGGTGAGTGTGATAAGACCTGAGTAATTAAGCAGTACAGGGAATAGACACGTCTGTATGACTGTATCAAATGTCTGCTCTCCCCCCTAACGACTCTCTTCATTACACTCCACACTCTGATACACCTGGAGCAAGGATTAAGTCTCTCTCAAGTCTCTCTCTCTCTTTGTTTTTCTTTCTCTCTCTCTACCTCTCTCCCTCATACACACACCTTTTGCACTGTCTAATCTGGGTTTCCATAACAACTCTGCCACCAGTGTGTTTGTCTGTATTGAACCACATTATATAAGAGGTGGCAGAGGGGATGAAAGTGTGTGGGTGTGTACGTGCATGTGTAAGAGGGTGTGTACTTGTGTGTGTGTGTGGTCATGCATGCGTGTCTGGTGTGTGCGCATGGGTGTACGCGCGTGCATGTGTGATGTGTACGTGCGTTTGCGTGCGTTTGTGATTGTGAGGCAGTGGAGATGAGAAGGTCTCAACGTCTGTGTGTTGTACTGGGACTGAAGCCTGCATGCTCCTCCCACTCTCATATCTTACTGACTGACTGGAACCTTTGAAGATGATCAGAACTCTTGGCATAATGGATTTTGTATTGGCCTATCATTTTGTAAGCCCCTCAAACTTAACTCTGGCCCTCAAATTGTTTTGTTTTTCATTGTTCCCCTCTAATCAGAGACCGATCTCGACCTGGAACACCAGGTGGGTACAATGTATTGTCAGGGACAACAGAAAACCAGCAGGTTCACTCTTCACAGTAATGTGAAATATGTAGTGATCTCTGCCACCATTACTCCTTGCTTCTCTATCCAGATCCCCCTTGTTGATCTCATCCTCTTCCTTGTTTTCGATCTCTCCATGTTTTTTATCTTCTTCCCTCTACATCGTGTTTATGAACAGAAGCAGAGAGAAACGGCCATGCTATCTATTTTTCACACACACACATGCCATGCACGTGCAAGGAGCGAGGTACCTCAGCTGCATCTCGGCCAATCAATAGCCTCTGGAGAAAGTTGGAGGTGACGTGTTCATTTCTCTAAAGCTGCTATAATGGCCTAATACCTCTGCCTTACGGCCCACTGTGAAATGTGTGTATCTGTCTGTCTGTCTGTCTGTCTGTCTGTCTGTCTGTCTGTCTGTCTGTCTGTCTGTCTGTCTGTCTGTCTGTCTGTCTGTCTATCTGTCTGTCTGCCTGTCTGTATCTCTATGAGTGTGAGGATGTAATACTTTCACCTCATAGCCCTGAGAGAAATGTGTGTGTGTTTATGCTTGCATGTGTGTTTGCGTGTGCTCGTGTGTTAGTCTTTGTCTTTTGTGTTTGATTAGTAGTGGTGTCTGGGGAAATGTCATAAATGAATTGAAAGCAGGGAGGAACAGGAAATGAACAACATGTTGCTGATGGACTACTTACTGTGACATCTTAACTGGGGATTTAGGCTTATGCCTATTTCCACTTGTAGATCTGTGTATGGGGCTGTTCTCTCTCCCACTTCGACACCAGATTATGTTTTGGTCCCTAGTGTTGATTTATATTAGTGTTTTATCTCTCTCTCTCTCTCTCTCTCTCTCTCTCTCTCTCTCTCAATTCAATTCAATTCAATTCAATTCAAGGGCTTTATTGGCATGGGAGACATGTGTTAACATTGCCAAAGCAAGTAAGGTAGTAGATAATATATAAAGTGAATATATAAAGTTAAATAAAAAATAATAATTAACAGTAAACATCACACATACAGAAGTTTCAAAACAATAAAGACATTGCAAATGTCATATTATATGTATATATACAATGTTTTAACAATGTACAAATGGTAAAGGACATTTGGCCTTTTTTTAATATTGGAAGAGATCAGCTTTTAAATGCTTATCCTGTTCCAACCTATGTGTCAAGTCATTTAATAATTGACAAAAAATCTCATATAACCCATTTTTTTTAACTCAGAAAATGGTTCTAGAGGTCTTCTGTATAGATTTTGAGAGTGAGTGGCTTTCAAGGTAAAAGTGAGTGGTCTGAGCTCCCAGTCCAGTTCAATCCACTTCTGAACCATCTTCTCATAGCTGTGAGATTAGGGCATTCTTTACTGCAGGTGCACTTGGATTGACAAATCTGTCCTCCCTCTCAGTCTGTCTTGTTGTAATACTGCTATATCCTTCACTATCTATCCCCTTCTTTCTGTCTCTCTACTCTTTCTCCATTCTCTCCTTACATCTTCTCCTTCCATCCTCTCATTACGTCACCTCTGTCTGTCTGAGTGTGTATTTGACAATAAAGTTATTTTTAACTGGTCCTATTGTAGCCACTATCATAAACTACACTCTGCTCTAGGCCCAGTGCCAACCCTGTCACTGCAACATAAAAGGCAATACATCAAAGTGTGTGTATGTATTTGCGTGTGTGTGTGTGTGTGTCTGCATGTGAGTGTGTGTATGTGTATTGTGATGTTATGTTATGTTGTGGATGATGTGGATAGCGGGCAATGTACATAGTGATGACTGGAACAATATAGCCACACAGTCTATGTAGCATAACTTCTCAAGTTCCTTTGATATCCATTCATAAAATCTGTCAGGCATTTTTCAATGGAACATACTTATGAACCTTCAACAGTTGTTCTGGCAAGTTAGTTACGAAAAGCATGACGACCTCCACTGGTGATGCATGTGCAGTGTCATAGTACGTTTATGTGTGTGTGTGTGTGTGTGTGTGTGTGTGTGGTCTTGCAGCCCCACAAAGGCATGACTGATATGCCTCTCTTCTCTTCCAGAGCTTTAATTTGATGCACATGGCAGACAGTTACGACCCAGCCTGGAGATGGGATGAGTTAAGAGGGAGAGAGGGGGGGGGGGGTCTCTTGGCCCATTGAGCCCTGACACAGATCATGGGACGGATCAGAGATAATCTATGACATCAAGGGATACGGATACTATAGATGTGATCCATCTGAGCCAGTCTGGAGGTACTGATACTGATAGGCGCCAGCTATAAGAGTCAGAGATGCATGCTGACACATTTCTGAAATGTAATGAAATGTATCTGACCCAGATCTGCTGCTGGTAGAGATCAATAGACAAGAAGGCTGTCTGTCCATGAGTATTACTGGACTGTGTTTTTATATACAGTTGAATTCGTAAGTTTACATACACTTAGGTTGGAGTCATTAAAACTCGTTTTTCAACCACTCCACAACTTTCTTGTTAACAAACTATAGTTTTGTCAAGTCGGTCAGGACATCTACTTTGTTCATGACACAAGTAATTTTCCAACAATTGGTGCACTTCACAAAATAGATGGCACCATGAGGGAGGAAAATTACGTGGATATATTTAAGCAACATCTCAAGACATCAGTCAAGTTAAAGCATGGTCGCAAATGGGTCTTCCAAATGCACAATAACCCCAAGCATACTTCCAAATTTGTGACAAAATGGCTTAAGGACAACAAAGTCAAGGTATTGGAGTGGCCATCACAAAGGCCTGGCCTCAATCCTATAGAAAATGTCTGGGCAGAAGTACGTTCATCTCTAGGAGACAGAACGCATCTCCTTCCTGAGCGGTATGACGGCTGCATATTCCTATGGTGTTTATACTTGAGCACTATTGTTTCTACAGATGAACGTGGTACCTTCAGGCATTTGGAAATTACTCCCAACGGCTTAAGGACAACAAAGTCAAAGTATTGGAGTGGCCATCACAAAGCCCTGACCTCAATCCTGTGGAAAAGTTGTGGGTAGAACTGAAAAGCGTGTGCGAGCAAGGCCTAAATACCTGACTCAGTTACACCAGCTCTGTCAGGAGGAATGGGCCAAAATTCACCCAATTAATTGTGGGAAGCTTGTGGAAGGCTACCTGAAATGTTTGATGCAAGTTAAACAATTTAAAGGCAATGCTACCAAATACTAAGTGAGTGTATGTACATTTCTGACCCACTGGGAATGTGATGAAAGAAATAAAATATTACATAAATTATTCTCAACTATTATTCTGGCATTTCACATTCTTGAAATAAAGTGGTAATCCTAACTGACCTAAAACAGGGAATTTTTCCTGGGTTTAAATGACAGAAATTTTGAAAAACTGATTTTAAATGTGTTTGGCTAAGGTGTATGTAATCTTCCGACGTTAACTGTATGTATATATATATATATATATATATATATATATATATATATGTGTGTGTTTTTGTTATCTCTCTGATGGGTTTGTTTTGATTTTTCAGCCTAATGATGGCTTGTTTCATTGGCAGTGACAGCTCTTTGGACTTCATATTGAGGATTAACAGCAACAGATTCCAAATGCCACACTTGAAATCACACCTTTTTTTAAGCCCTGGATTTCTAGCCCCTTGATATTATTGTTGAATCTGACTTTAATAGCTAACATTTCAATGACCAAAATAAATAGATATGACGATAGTAGACAACTGTCACAAATACCACCGAAGGTGGCTCCCCTTCCTGTTCGGGTGGCGCTCGGCAGTCGTCGTTGCCGGTCTATTAGCTGCCACCGATTCCTTTTTCCTTTTCGTTTGTTTTTGTCTAATTGTTTTCACCTGTTCCTTGTTGGTGTTTTGGGATGGGTGTTATTTAAGTTTGTTTAGCCCGCTGGTGTTTGTGCGGGCTTGTTGTTATTGTTACGTTAGTGGTGTATCGTTGTCTTTTGGGTTTTCGCTGTCTGGGTTTTTGTAACAATAGTTTTGGGTTTGTTTGCACCTGTGTTTAGGGCTTCACCCAAGTTTGGACCTGTTACTTTGAAAGAGAACATTAAAGCATTTTTCCCGTTGACTTTCTGCTCTCTGCGTCTGACTCCACACCCATCACTCACCCGGCGTTACAACAAGCTCGTTTTACTCCTCTTGACAGTTCTTAAACATTCTGAGAGGTAGCCATTATTTACTATTTTACACCTAGGGTTACTATACATGACTTTAACTAACCCATTATATAAGATATTCTTCAAAATTGAAATGTTACAGGCATTAATATTTAAACTCCAATCGTACTTTATCAAAAGCCTTTGTAAAGTCAGCTATGAATAGCAGGCCTGGTTTCCCCAATTTTTCTTAGTGTTCTCTAGTTTCCAGTACGGATCTTATATTATCTCCAATGTGTCATCCATGTAGAAAACCTGTAGTGCAATAATGAAATCGGACATTCTAGTTGAGTGTCCGATAATTTACCATTTACACAGGAGTGGTTAAAACATACTAATAACATTACTCTGAGTGTATCAAACAATGTGTGGTAAACCTCAACTGGTATGCCATCCAGCAATGGAGTTTTCTCAGACTTAAATATTTTAATTGCATTAAAACGTTCCTCCTCTGTAATTTCACCTTCGCATGAGTCTTTCTGTACAGCTGTTAATTTTACATGTTAAGAAAATCCATAAAATTTAAAAAATAAATAATAAATAAGTAAAACTGAAATGAAATGATGATATTTTGAAAGAGGAAGCAAAGTACCTTAAACATAATATGGGTGACTCCGTCATTTGTAACAAATTTCAGCAAATTATTTTTGGTAGCATTTCTATGTTGAAGATAATTTGGTGCATTTTTCCCCATATTCCATTCAGTTTGGTGTATTTCTATAAAATATTACACTTGATATTTCTTGAATAAGTTCCTCCATTTCTTTTTGTTTTTCCAAACTTGTTCTGAGATTCTATGATAGAGTTTTTATTGCTAGCTATGTGTTCTGTTAAACCTTCTATTTCCTTTGTTAATATGCAATATTTTGATCTAAATTGCTTTTGTTTTAGAGCTGAGTACTGAATTGCAATGCCCATTTAAACATGTCCCATACAATAACGGGATCTGCTGTACTTAGGTTATGTCGTAAAAATTCCTAGTTTAAAACACGCCCAATTTTTCAGTTTTTGATTTGTTAAAAAAGTTTGAAATATCTAATAAATGTCGTTCCACTTCATGATTGTGTCCCACTTGTTGTTGATTCTTCACAAAAAAATACAGTTTTATATCTTTATGTTTGAAGCCTGAAATGTGGCAAAAGGTCGCAAAGTTCAAGGGGGTCGAATACTTTCGCAAGGCACTGTAATAACAGAGAGTAGCAGCAGTGTTCCGGGGGGGATAATGCAAATAGTCTCGGTAGCCATTTGAATAGCTGTTCAGGAGTCTTATGGCTTGGGGGTAGAAGCTATTTAGGAGCCTACACTTGGTGCTCCGGTACCGCCTGCCGGGCAGTAGCAGAGAGAACAGTCTATGACTAATGTGGCTAGATGCTTTGACAATTTTTAGGGCCTTCATCTGACACCGCCTGGTATAAAGATCCTGGATGTCAGGAAGCTTGGTACCCTCTGTAGATGACATACCAGGCAGTGATGCAACCCATCAGGATGCTCTCGATGGTGCAGCTGTAAACCTTTTGAGGATCTGAGTACCCATGCCAAGTCTTTTCAGTCTTCTGAGGGGCAATAGGTTTAGTTATGCCCTATTCATGACTGTCTTGATGTGCTTGGACCATGTTAGTTTGTTGGTGATGTGGACGCAATGAAACTTGAAGCTCTCAACCTGCTCCACTACAGCCCTGTCGAGGAGAATGGGGGCGTTCTCAGTCCTCCTTTTCCTGTAGTCCACACTCATCTCCTTTGTCTTGATCACATTGAGGGAGAGGTTGCTGTCCTTGCAAGACATGGTAAAGTCTCTGACCTCCTCCCTATAGGCTGTCTCATCGTTGTCAGTGATCAGGCAGACCTACCACTTTTGTCTCATCAGCAAACTTAATGATGGTGTTGGTGTCGTGCCTGGCTGTGCAGTCATGAGTGCTAAGCCATTACAACTATAACTGGCTATACTTATTTCACCAATTCCCATAATGAGATCCAAGTTTCAAATCTATTTATCATAATACATGTATTTAAATGTACCATTAAAAAGGACCATAGTGATTGAGTGTCCATATACCCGTAGCTGTACCATGATATTTGCATTGCTACTAAGTAACTCTCCAATTGTTCTCCACTATTCCACCTCCTAAAGCCCCTCACCCATCACAAGTTGAGTTGTCCTTCCAGTAACCGGCAGGCCACCCCCGTCCCCCCTGATCCCTAAGCCCCACTAAGCCCCCCAGAGGCCAGGACCCATCCTTCGAAAAGAGCTCACAGTTCCACCCACAGATCAGAAGCAGATCAACCGCTAAAAGCATTTCCAATTCTCTCACCTCAATTTGCATTATATATAGCTATTAAAAAACTATATATATATATTCAGAAATCTTGCATATCTTAATTTCCATCATTAATATGCGTAGTAATGTCAACGGTTCATGCAAAGGAGTATTACCTGTAACGAGGATTGCCATTGCATTACATTTTTGTCCAGCAATTACTATTTTAGCAAACAATTATTGTGATAATTCATCCTATCCTATTCTAACATCATTACCCCCCTACACACACACACACACACGCACACACTTTTTCACACTCAACCACTTTCTCCCACATCAACCATGAGCTCAGATGCTCAAAGTTTGTTACATCCCAGAGCCCAACTCAAAAAAGAACATGATTTTACGAATGCATATACAGTACAGTTACAGCTTGAGAAAGCATGCAGGATTGAGAAGAAAAAAATCAAAAATTGGGAGATGTTTAACCAAAGTCAAGTCCTAGGTGTTGGAGATCAGATACTCCCCCTTCCTCTGAAACACACACACACTGGTCCCCCATTGTGACCATTTTCCCAAGCATCTCTGTGTAGTCAGACCTTTGATTATTTTGTGCCACCAGGGTCACAATAATATGCCCCTCTCTGATTGTCCTGGGTGGGGGAACCCCACCTGAATCCCCACCGGTGAGGTACAAGGTCGTCAAGGTTCTCATTAGCAGCTTTGAGATTTTCCTTGTATATTATGCTCTCCCATCAAGGGGCTCTGGCTTTGTAGGACCAACACTGCCAAGCAGGCTCAGAATCTTGAGGGGGCTGTGCTGCTCTAGTAGGTCTCTGTCCACATTCCTCTTTCTGTTTTGGCTGGATATAGGCAACTTACAGTAAGCCCATAAAACAGAAGGACTTCTCTTTAGTGTATGGGTCGCTCAGGTGGGTGTCTAGGGTATAGGGTTGGGGACCGTTAAATAAATAAAATAGATAATATTATATAGTTTATTTTAAAATCTAAACTCAGCAACTGCGTATATTTTCAGCAAACTTTACATGTGTAAATACTTGTATGAACATAACAAGATTCAACAACTGAGACATGAACTGAACAAGTTCAACAGACATGTGACTAACAGAAATGGAATAATGTGTCACTGAACAAAGGGGGGGGGGTCAAAATCAAAAGTAACATCTGGTGTGGCCACCATCCAGCTGCATTAAGTACTGCAGTGCATCTCCTCCTCATGGACTGCACCAGATTTGCCAGTTCTTGCTGTGAGATGTTACCCCACTCTTCCACCAAAGCACCTACAAGTTCCCGGACATTTCTGGGGGTAATGGCTGTAGCCCTCACCCTCTGATCCAACAGGTCCCAGACATGCTCAATGGGATTGAGATCCCGGCTCTTCGCTGGCCATGGCAGAACAATGACATTCCTGTCTTGCAGGAAATCACGCACAGAACGAGCAGTATGGCTGGTGGCATTGTCATGCTGGAGGGTCATGTCAGGATGAGCCTGCAGGAAGGGTACCACATGAGGGAGGAGGATGCCTTCCCTGTAACACACAGCGTTGAGATTGCCTGCAATGACAACAAGCTCAGTCCGATGATGCTGTGACACACCGCCCCAGACCATGACATACACTCCACCTCCAAATCGATCACGCTCCAGAGTACATGCCTCGGTGTAACGCTCATTCCTTCAATGATAAAAGTGAATCCGACCATCACCCCTTGTGAGACAAAACCGTGACTCGTCAGTGAAGAACACTTTTTGCCAGTCATGTCTGGTCCTGCAATGGTGGGTTTGTGCCCATAAGCGACGGTGTTGCCGGTGATGTCTGGTGAGGACCTACCTTACAACAGGCCTACAAGCCATCAGTCCAGCCTCTCTCAGCCTATTGCGGACAGGCTGAGCACTGATTGAGGGATTGTGTTCCTGGTGTAACTCGGGCAGTTGTTGTCATCCTGTACCTCTCTCGCAGGTGGGATGTTCGGATGTACCAATCCTGTGCAGGTATTGTTACACGTCCACTGCGAGGATGATCAGTCCATCCTGTCTCCCTGTTTATGCAGATTAGCAGGGACCTGGGCATCTTTTGATGTTTTTCAGAGTCAGTAGAAAGGCCTCTTTAGTGTCCTGAGTTTTCATAACTGTGACCTTAATCCACTACCGTCTGTAAGCTGTTAGTGTCTTAACAACCGTTCCACAGGTGCATGTTCATTAATTGTTTATGGTTCATTGAACAAGCATGGGAAACAGTGATTAAACCCTTTACAATTGAAGATCTGTGAAGTTATTTGGAGTTTTGCGAATTATCTTTGGAAGACAGGGTCCTGAAAAAGGGATGTTTTTTGTTGTTGCTGAGTTTATATCCCTCATCCTCACAAAATTGAAAGCTCTCACTCGCAACCCCTTCTCACAGACACACATTGGTTCTGGGATATGCAACCATTTCCTTTCTCACTCACTTAACGCCACACTTTTCCAAACACGAAAACACACTTCCATCACAATACATCCACACCTACCCACTAACTGCTCCTTTTGTGTCTTCTGTTTGCCATGTCTTTATCCTCTCCATGTTGAATACTTTTGTGTTCCAATTCGTTATATTTGGAGGTATATTATCTTGCTAGTCATCCTTTCTTCTAAAACCGTCTTCTCCATTTATAAAATACTATAAATATTAAGTTAAATAACAGTTTTACATCATTCCCTATCTTAAATGGTATAGTGTAGTTGTAGTTATTTAAAAATTGTTTAATTTGATTGCTTTTCTGCCCATGTTTTATTATTATTATTATTACAATCTTTACCATGGCTAATATTTGCTTTTCCATTATTCGACTCCTGTAGGAGAACTTTGTAATTTTTAGAATAGTTATGGAGTTGTCTTTGTGTCTCGGAACATTTGGTTGTCAATGTAAAGTTTATTGACTACGAGAGCTCCACACTTCCCTTTAATCTATTCTCCTTGAAGATTATGTACAGAACCTTGTGCCTTTCTGCAATCACCCTGGGGAACTGATCATTCATGTCTCAGAGGCATTCATCCCAGTGAGTCTTTTTCCCAGGCTTTTAACCATTACTTCATTCTTCAAGAAAACACATTTGGCAACGATTGGGCGCTCATATCTCTATCCTGTTTGTCCGAAATGGTGTACAGTACACCTTGGAGTTGGATTTTATTGACAGCATCGAGTGGGATTTGAAGCGGCGTAAGAAATAATTCCATCACTACTCTTTCAGGAACTTCTCCTTCTCTTTCTTGAATACCAGTAAGTAACGCTTATCTCAGAAAGATGTTCTCCTTTTTATGTTCATTAATGTCCGTTTCTGTCATATTGACTGTCCCCTTTAGCTTGTTTGTTTCCTTCTCCATTCATCACTCATCCCGAGGCTCGCCTTCAACTCCTTTATATCTTTACTGACTAATTCAAGTATGCCTAGTTTGTCATTTATTGACTTTAACAAGTCACTTTCCCCCCTTACCAGTCCCGGTGGTGAAAAGCATAAATCATATGTATCTGTGATTTCTTTTGGAGATTGATTCTCCTTGTTTACTCTCCGTCATGTTTAATTGTTGCTTGTTTTCGTAATATTTGTCAATACATTTCTCAAGTCTTATGTTTGTTTTGTGTTGTTATCCAGGTTGAATGTTATTACCCAGTATATGCTAATATATAGTCTAACTTACAGATATTGAATATTACGTTTTTATCTTGAGGCAATCTGCACCGCTGTGTTCAGTCCGCCATTTTGGAAGAGGCTTTGTCCTCTGCTGGACTGTGCTAGCCTAGCTCGTATTTCCCTGGTTGACGAAGAGAAAGTGGGTCAATACACTGAATACACTGCTTGTCTGCACACATATTCAAACACACACACATATGAATATGTGCATGCACACATTTTGTGTCTCTATTATTTTACAACACACCCTCTTTCCCTCTTATTTTCAGTCCATTTTCTCTCACTTTCTCTCCTCTCTTTTTCTCCCTTCTTTCTCTCTCCCTCTCTAGCGTTCCCTCTCTCTTACGCTCTTTCTCTTCCTCTTCCTCTCCCTATCCCTCTCTCCCTCTGCTGTGTTGTACTCAGTGATCCAGGTCTAAGGGGTTTAAGGCCAGTGTTGGAGTAAACAAAGTGCATTATTAGTGTGTGTGTGTGTGTGTGTGTGTGTATATGTGTCTAGCTCTGTCTATGGAGACTTAGTTGTCACTTTGTTTAGGTGGGAAATGTTTGTGGTGCAGAAAGCATGAAATGACCCTGTCCGGCTGCACACCCTTTACACACACTACACACTATACAGGCCATGTACTGTACACACAAACGTAAATAGGCCTATAACCAAATTGTGCATTTTTGTGGAACAACTGTAGAAGTTTCTTGCTTGTTCCACACAAAGGCATTTGACTTATTTCTCTCTTTATCACACAACACTCTCTCTCGCTCTCTCGCTCTCTCGCTCTCATAGGGCGAAACACACCTGTATCCTCCAAGGACCAGCTGCTCCTTGGCTTAGAACTAATTGAAACAAGCCTTGTTTTTGTTTGTGATTTTCTGTCCCCCTGCCATTTGTGTGTCCTATTGCAGAAGAAGACTCGTTGGTTGGCGTGTTGAAGATAGAGGCATGCCTGTCGTGTGTGTGTGTCTCTCTTAGAGCCCTGCAGAGGCATGGCTCATCTGCTGCTCGTCTCTCCCAGCGTTTTACTTTTTCTGCACTTGGCAGACATTCACGACACATCCTGGTGAAGGGGGAGTTAAGAGGGGAGAAGGGAGGCAGAAAGGTATGTGTGTGTCAGATGACTTAGTCAACTTGGGTAGTTTGGTATTTTAAATGACTATGTTGCATTAACATATTGTGGTATTAAATCAGATGTCCATCAGTTGTAGCTGACTCTACTTTTCTGTATGGCCTAAACCTTATCCCTCTGTCCTAGATCTAGCCAGTGGATGTGATTGTTCTGTGCTGCGCATTAGTACAGACCATATCCTGTCAAGTTTAAGTATTGTGGTGGATGGATTGGATGGATGGATGGATGGATGGATAGATGGATGGAGGGATGGATGGATGGATGGATGGATGGATGGATGGATGGATGGATGGATGGATGGAGGGAGGGAGGGAGGGAGGGAGGGAGGGAGGGATGGAGGGAGGGAGGGAGGGAGGGTAAGAGAGACGGAGAGATGTGGTGTGAAGCGGGGTATTAATTGGTTGGCTGGCTTTGTGAAGGACCCCTCCTGAGAGAGCCATTGATTATTAATAGGCAGCGGGCTTCATCAAAGATGCTGGTACACCAGAAACAGCTACTGCTGCAGCTCCCTACAGCCACACAAAGCAACTGGATACAATGGATCACTGGATCCTCCTGATCTCTGTGGTCTAGAGAGACAGTCTGCATAGACAACTGCTCTGTGTGGATATATTATTGTCTTCCTCCTATGTACATTTTAACACTACTCCCTAACAGTAGGACCTGATACACTTGTTACTGTGAGACTTCAGTCTGGGATCAGGGTTAATCACTAATAACTAATGTTTATTTGTAGGAGAACTGTGCACCAAGCTGTCTAACACTAATCTGGACTATGTAAACCTAAATGGTACTGAGCATCTGACTAAATAATGCACGATTTTAGTTCTGTGTTATCCGAGATTAGTCCAGACCAAGCTGTGTTCCACAGAAACACACCATTCCCTTATCAACTGTATTTGTTTGCCTGCAGTGTGTGTGTGTGCGTGTCCGTGCGTACGCGTGTGTGTGTGTGTATCGACTGTGTATTTGCCTGGAGGACAATATGGAGTCAGAACTCTATGGAGTCAGAACAGTCACAATGTGTCATGTCAGCTGTTCTGAACTGCCAATGCGATCGTTAGTTTATCTCACAGTAGCGATACCAGTGTGAAATCTATCTGACAGCGCAGCTAAATCACCCCATCTTTCTCCCAACTAAAAGGCACTCCCCTCAACACAACTTAAGGACTTGATACATATCATGGGATGCCATTGGTTTCTGACATCAGACAGTATTTGTGTGTGTGTCTGTCTGTGTGTGTGAAGGTGTGTACTTGTTTTCTGTTGTGGGGTGTGTTTTCTGTGTGGGTGTGCATCTATGCGCCTGTCTGTCTTAAGATCATTCAGTCCATTTATGAATCCTATCTATCACAGTGTTACTGAATGAGAGGAGATGAGGTGAGGATGCTTGCTAAGCAGACTTACTCTCCTAGCTACGTTAGACCACTATTGATATTTGAATCTCTAACACAGCATGACATTATTATTATTTGTGTAGTCTCCGTGTCTCTCTCTCTCTCTCTGTGTTTGTGTGTGTGTTTTTCATGTGAATGTCAGCTTCATGTAATCTCATATAAAATCGAATTGTGTGTGCCGAATACAACAGGTGTAGTAGAACTTACTTACAAGCCCTAACCAACAATGCAGTTTTAAAGAAAAATTAGTGTTAAGAAAGTATTTACTAAATAAAATGAAATAAAAAATAAAGTAAAAAAATGTATGTATATATATTTTTTTCTAATATAGAAAAATAACAAATTCTTCAAGCAACAATAAAATAACTGTAATTACATTTTTTGAGGATCTGAGGACCATTGTCTCCTGAGGGGGAATATGTGTTGTCTTGCACTCTTCACGGTGCGTTTGGTCCATGATAGTTTGTTGGTGATGTGGACACCAAGGAACTTGAAGCTCTCAACCTGCTCCACTACAGCAACATCGATGAGAAGGGGACGTGCACTGCCCTTCTTTTCCTGTAGTCCACGATCAGCTCCTTTGTCTTGATCACATTGAGGGAGAGGTTGTTATCCTGGCACCACACTGCCAGGACTCTGACCTCCTCCCTATAGGCTGTCTCATCGTTTTCGGTGATCGTCTGCAAACTTAATGATGGTGTTGTAGAAGTGCTTGGCCATGCAGTCATGGGTGAACAGGGACTGAAGGAGGGGACTGAGCACACACCCCCGAGGGTCCGCTGTGTTGAGGATCAGTGTGGCATATGTGTTGTTACCTACGCTTACCACCTGGGGGCAGCTCGTCAGGTAGTCTAGGATCCAGCTGCAGAGGGAAGTGTTTAGTCCCAGGGTCCTTAGCTTAGTGATGAGTTTGAGGACACTATGGTGTTGAATGGTGAGCTGTAGTTAATGAATAGCATTCTTATGTAGGTTTTCCTTTTGTCCAGTTGGGAAAGGGCAGTGTGGCGTGCAAAAGAGATTGCATCCTCTGTGGATCTGTTGGGGCCGTATGCAAATTGGAGTTGTTCTAGTGTTTCTTGGAAAATGGTGTTGATGTGAGCCATGATGAGCCTTTGAAAGTACTTCTTGGCTACAGATGTGAGTGCTACAGGTTTTTAGTCATTTAGGTAGGTTACCTTGGTGTTCTTGGGCACAGATACTATGGTGGTCTGCTTGAAACATGTTTGGAAGTACAGACTCGGTCAGGGACAGGTTGAAAATGTCAGCGAAGACACTTTCCAGTTGGTTAGCGCATGCTCGGAGTACACGTCCTGGTGATCCCTCTGCCCCTGTGGCCTTGTGAATGTTGACCTGTTTATTAAAGGTCTTACTCACATAGGCTACAAAGAACATCATCACACAGTCATCTGGAACAGCTAGTGCTCTCATGCATGCTTCAGTGTTGCTTGCCTCAAGCACGCATAGAAGTAATTTAGCTCGTCTGGTCAGCTGATTTCACTGGGCAGCTAGGGGCTGTGCTTCCCTTTGTAGACCGTAATAGTTTGCAAGCCCTACCACATCTAACGAGCGCCAGAGCCGGTGTTGTGGGATTCAATCTTAGCCCTGCATTGATGCTTTGCTTGTTTAATGGTTTGTCGGAGGGCAGATAGGGCAGCCGTGCAAAGTAACTTTGCAGTATTTAGTTTTTTTTACGTGTTATTTCTTACATTGTTTTTGTGAAATGTATCTTACTGATCATCCCTAAAGCCAACACCTCATTTGGCCACCTTTCGTTCCTGTTCTCTGCTGCCTGTGACTGGAACGAATTGCAAAAGTCGCTGAAGTTGGAGACTTTTGTCTCCCTCACCAACTTCAAACATCTACTATCTGAGCAGCTAACCGATCGCTATAGCTGTACATAGTCTATCGGTAAATAGCCCACCCAATTTTACCTACCTCAACCCCACACTGTTTTTATTTATTTACTTTTCTGCTCTTTTGCACACCAACATCTCTACCTGTACATGACCATCTGATCATTTATCACTCCAGTGTTAATCTGCAAAATTGTAATTATTCGCCTACCTCCTCATGCCTTTTGCACACAATGTATATAGAATCTCTTTTTTTTCTACTGTGTTATTGACTTGTTAATTGTTTACTCCATGTATAACTCTGTGTTGTTGTCTGTTCACACTGCTATGCTTTATCTTGGCCTGATCGCAGTTGCAAATGAGAACTTGTTCTCAACTAGCCTACCTGTTTAAATAAAGGTTAAATAAAAAAGATCAAAAATAAAACATGTTTTTGTGTTATTACATACAGCCAGGAAGAATTTTTGGATATCAGAGTGGCAGTAACTCACCAGAATTACGACCAGGAATATGACTTTCCTGAATCGGATTCAAGAGTCTTATACAAAACACAGCCAAAAGAGAAAAGGTATTCGGAGTGGACGCATACCACCCACCATTTCTGAGCATAATACTCGGTAATGTTCAGTCTCTGGATATCATTGTTGACGAGCTCAGGTGAAGGATCTACAACCATATAGACATCAGGGATTGTAACATACTCTGTTTCACGGAAACTTGGCGCTCTTGGATTATACTGTCTGTATATCCAGTTGGGTTCTCAGTTCATCGCACAGATAGGAATAAATATATCTCTGGAAAGAAGGGTGGGGGTGTATGTTTCATGATTAACTACTCATGGTGTGATTGTAATACCATACAGAAACTCAAGTCCTTTTGTTCAGCCAACCTGGAATACCTTACAATCAAATGCCGAACGTGTTACCTCCCAAGTGAATTCTCTTCGGTTATAGTCACAGCCGTGGATGTTCCCCCTCAAGCCGATAACCCAACAGCCCTCAAAGAACTTCACTGGACTTTATACAAACTGGAAATCATATATCCTGAGGCAGAATTTACTGTTCCTGGGGATTTTTAACAAAGCAAATTTGAGGAAAATGCTACTGAAGCTCTATCAACACATTGAATGTAGTAGTCGCGGTACCTCCCCCAATATCAGCCCGTTTGCCATGTTTTGTCTAGTGAATCCCTGTCCCTGGAATTTCATGTGGTAACCCCCACACTCGCTGTGAGAGGTAGATTTACTTGTTAGTCACTGTGGTTTCCTAGCTCCAGTCTACTGTACAGTCTCATCAACCACACCTCTCAACAACTACATTTGGTTGCACCAGTACTTTGTTGTTTGACTCTGCACTCTGTTTCTTTCTTTGCCCATGCTTCTCTCCTGCCTGACTCTCAGCAAACAAACATTTTCATGGAAAACAAGGCATGTGTTAATAAAAGCAGTTAATAAAAGCAGTTTTGTCATCCTTTAAAACTAACTAGAAGGATCCAATCTGTAGATAGCTAACAAAACTACAAATATTAGCTTTAATATTCTGGTTAGCTAGGCTAGCTAGGTTGATGCAATCATGCAGCCAGCAGCTAACGTTAATTTAGACACAGGGGAAAAAAAAGATGAAACTGCTGCTGGTACGCAAGGCCAAGGGATACTGAAGTTCCAGAAAATGTTACTCAGCCAGCTTTTTATGTCTCTATTTCTGGTTTGGTCAGGGTGTGATTTGGGTGGGCATTCTATGTTCATGTTTCTATGTTTTCTATTTCTTTGTGCTTGGCCAGGTATGGTTCTCAATCAGGGACAGGTGTCTATCGTTGTCTCTGATTGGGAATAGGTAGATTTTTTTCCCTCCTTCTGTGTGGGATCTTGTTCTTCGTTTGTGTGCAGTTAGTTTGCACAAGGAAGCTGTTCGGTCGTTGATTTCTTTATTGTTTTGTCTAAGTTTTATTTCAGTAATAAATATTATGTAGAACTCAAGGAGTGCTGCGCCTGTCACGTTCTGACCTTAGTTCCTTTGTTTTGTCATTGTTTTTGTATGGTCAGGGCATGAGTTGGGGTGGGCAGTCTGTTTGTTTTTCTATGTTGGTTTGTGTGTTCGGCCTAGTATGGTTCTCAATCAGAGGCAGGTGTCGTTAGTTGTCTCTGATTGAGAATCATACTTAGGTAGCCTTTTTCCACCTGGGTTTTGTGGGTGTTTATTTTCTGTTCTGTGTTTTGCTGTTCATTAAAACCGTTTTAATATGAACACTTACCACGTTGCACCTTGGTCCTCCTCTCTATCTCCAGGCGACATCCATTACAGAAACACCCTCCACAAAAGGACCAAGCAGCGTGGTAACGGGCAGCAGGGATCTCAGGACTCCTGGACATGGGAGGACGTTTTGGATGGCAAGGGTTGCTACACATGAGAGGAGATCCTGGCTGGAATGGATCGCGATACGAGGGAACATGACTGGCAAGGAAGGCCGAGAGGCAGAGCCCCAAAAATGTGTGGAGTGTGGCGAAGTCAGGTAGGAGACCTGCGCTAACTCCCCGTGCTTACCGTGGCGGGCGTCGTACTGGTCAGGCACCGTGTTATACGGTGGAGCGCACGGTGTACGCATGCTAAACCCGGTGAGCTAGATAGCAGCTCCCGGTATCGGCTGGGCTAGAGTGGGCACGAGCCAGGTCCCATGAAGCCGGCTCTGCGAATCTGGTCTCCAGTGCGTCTCCTCGGGCCAGCGTACATGGCACCAGCCTTACGTATGGTGTCCCCAGTTCGCCAGCACAGCCCAGTGCGGGCTATTCCAATTCACCGCACTGGCCTGGCTACGGGGAGCATTCAACCAGGTAAGGTTGGGCAGGCTCGATGCTCAAGAGCTCCAGTGCGCCTGCATGGTCAGGTCTATCCGGTGTCACCTCCACGCACCAGCCCTCCGGTGGCAGCCCCCCGCGCCAGGCTGTCTCTCCGTCTCCTCCCTACAGGTGCTCCCCCCTGTCAGGCGCTGCCAGAGCCTTCCTCCTGCCCAGCGGTGCCAGAGTCTCCCGTCTGTCCTGAGCCGCCAGAGTCTCCCGTCTGTCCTGAGCCGCCAGAGTCTCCCGTCTGTCCTGAGCCGCCAGAGTCTCCCGTCTGTCCTGAGCCGCCAGAGTCTCCCGTCTGTCCTGAGCCGCCAGAGTCGCCCGTCTGTCCTGAGCCGCCAGAGTCGCCCGTCTGTCCTGAGCCGCCAGAGTCGCCCGTCTGTCCTGAGCCGCCAGAGTCGCCCGTCTGTCCTGAGCCGCCAGAGTCGCCCGTCTGTCCTGAGCCGCCAGAGTCGCCCGTCTGTCCTGAGCCGCCAGAGTCGCCCGTCTGTCCTGAGCCGCCAGAGTCGCCCGTCTGTCCTGAGCCGCCAGAGTCGCCCGTCTGTCCTGTGCCGCCAGAGCCACCAGTCTGTCATGAGCCACCAGAGCCGCCAGTCAGCCAGGAGCAGCCAGAGCCGCCAGTCAGCCAGGAGCCGCCAGTCAGCCAGGAGCCGCCAGAGCCATCATTCAGCCAGGAGCCGCCAGAGCCGCCAGCCAGCCTGGAACCACCAGAGCCGCCAGTCAGCCAGGAGCCGCCTGAGCTGCCAGTCAGCAAGGAGCC
Organism: Oncorhynchus masou masou; assembly: GCF_036934945.1. NCBI lineage: Eukaryota > Metazoa > Chordata > Actinopteri > Salmoniformes > Salmonidae > Oncorhynchus > Oncorhynchus masou. The sequence continues at coordinate 67,686,991 of NC_088242.1, read as the reverse complement.
GCCAGAGCCGTCAGTCAGCCAGGAGCCCCCAGAGCCGTCAGTCAGCCAGGAGCCCCCAGAGCCGTCAGTCAGCCAGGAGCCGCCAGAGCAGTCAGTCATCCAGGAGCCGCCAGTGCCGTCGGTCAGCCAGGCAATGCCAGAATCGCCTTTCACTCCGGAGCTGCCGGAGTCTCCCGCCTGTCCGGCACCGCCGGAGTCTCCCGCCTCTCTGGCGCTGCCGGAATCTCCCGTCCATTCGGGACCCGTGGCGAGGGTCCCCAGTCAGAGGTCGGCGGCAAGGGTCGGCGCTCATAAGAGGCCACGGGGGCGGTTGAGGAGGCGGACAAAAACTATGGTGAAGTGGGGTCCACGTCCCGCACCAGAGCCGCCACCGCGGTCAGTCCCCCACCCAGGCCCTCCCCTATAGGTTCAGGTTTTGCGGCCGGAGTCCGCACCTTTGGGGGGAGGGTACTGTCACGTTCTGACCTTAGTTCCTTTATTTTGTCTTTGTATGGTCAGGGCGTGAGTTGGGGTGGGCAATCTGTTTGTTTTTCTATGTTGGTTTTTGTGTTCGGCCTAGTATGGTTCTGGTGTCGTTAGTTGTTTCTGATTGAGAATCATACTTCGGTAGCCTTATTCCACCTGGGTTTTGTGGTTGTTTATTTTCTGTTCTGTGTTTCTGTTCTGTGTTCTGTTGCACCATTCTGGACTGTTCGTTTGTCCTGTATTGTTTTGTTTCATTGTTCATTAAAACCGTTTTAATATGAACACTTACCATGCTGCACCTTGGTCCTCCTCTCTATCTCCAGACGACATCCGTTACAGCACCTTGGTCTCATCCTTCCGACGACACCTGTTAGACTTCACAACAGCAAAATTGGCAGAAGACCGCATTACTCACCAGCAGATAAAAAAAATCACTCCTCTTGATAGGGCTCCAGACTAACATTTCCCCCTGGTGGCACTGGTGTCACTAAATTTTCAGTTGGTGGCACCAGCCCATTATTTGGTCGTTCCAATTTATCGGTGCCTTAGACTGCTGCACCACTCATCATTCCAAATTTAACCCTTTATTTTTTGGCACTAAACAGTCTAAGCCGTGGGAGGGGGAGGGGGGTCTACTAAGCTGTATGGAATTGTTTTAAGAAGGTGATACAAAAGATAATTTTGCTCCATATTTTTGAATTTCAGACTTTGCTTGTTTGAGCTACAGACCTCTGCTTATACTATTGGATTTGTCTATTTCTTAGATACCGTAGATATCGACCATTAGTCTGACCTAGAGCAATGTCTGTGAGACAAGGGGAGATCCCGAAGGGGCCCGGTGCTGGGACTTTTTACAAAAATGTCCCTTTTTACAAAAATGCTGTAGCGTCTGAATGGTTTGAGCAATAAACTATTTCAAGCTATGTATGAAAAGCTGGGACTCACGAACACAGACATGTAATGTTTTGCTCTATGGTGCACACAAGCTACACAAGAGTCGTTAAAAGGTAAGGAGTTATTTTACATTGAAGATCATAGGAAATCCCAGGACATAATACTGTATTATATAATAATGTCTACAATACTGTATTAAGCTCACATATGTGATGTCACAAACTCCAAACTCCACACAATTGTCACTTCTAGTTGGATATTAATTTCCAAGGGAGCAAGCAATTTTTGTACTTACAGCATTCATATAAATTCATTTTTTTTTATTAGGTTATCAAGTCAAATTGTTTTGTGTTCCCCTTGTAGCCCTGGTTGTCCTGAAAAGTGAAAATGATTTGAAACAACTTAATTGTGAGGCTTCAATATAAGGGCTGGAACTGCAGATAAATTAAAGTCAGATAAATTAATAGCCAATTTTTGCTGGGATCTTGGGACTGATAGTGTCAAGCGGAACTGGGTGTTTGAGGTAAGAATCAGACGCAGAGAGCAGAGAGTTCCAGAGAGGGGAAGTGCACTTTAATCTGGCACCAAAATACAATGCCCAAAACACATGGCGCGAAAAACACTGACCAACCCAAAACACAGGGTACGCGGTCCGGAGCACTAACACACCCAACGACACCACACATAACACAAAAATAATCCCGCAAACAAGGGTGGGTTGACTAGGCTTAAATAAGGAAGCACATCAGGAAAACACAATTAGACACAGGTGCAACTAATAAGACAGAACAAACAGAAAAAGGAGATCGGTGGAGGCTAGTAGGCCGCTGACGACGACCACCGAGCGCCACCCGAACAGGCAGGGGACTTCGGCGGAAGTCGTGACAGATAGGGTTAACATTGTTTGTGTATAGAGTGAAATTAATATTTAAAGACACTGTAACCATTCTTTGCAGAGTAGTTTTCTAAACTATAGACTATGTTGTCCATTGAAGTGATTCTCTCTGGCTCTTTTGATATCAGATTCAGAATTAATAATAACAAGGTTTGTGTTAGTTTGAAATGGATGATGTGTTTCCAATTTGCATGACCCAACAAGAAAAACCCAACCCTATAGTCATAGCACAAATGAAAATGGAAGCTTATCTATAATAATAACATTTTGAACTAGCCTACGAACAGGACCCATAGTTTTACTTGATCATGTCACTATCAGGAAAAACTCCAGGCCCCATAAAAGATACGTACGAATTTAGCCATTCAGTGACATGGCGCCAGAGGAGATGTCTTTTTACAGACTCCTAACCAACTGTGCTATTGTGTGTGTTTTTCACGTCTCTTATGACCAAAAAGAGCTTCTGGATACCAGGACAGCGATTACTCACCTTGTACTGGACGAAGATTTTTTCTTTATTGAGTCAGAAGTGAAGGATTTACTTCAGACACCCGACAAGGCCCAAATCCGTGTCATTCACATGAAGACGAGACAGAGATATACCTCAGGGTGCCTTGTAAGGATCAGACGGTGAGTGAATAATCCCTCTCTACCATCAGTCCTATTAGCCAAAGTGCAATCATTGGATAAAAAAATGGATGAGCTCCGATCAAGACTATCCTACTGTTACGAATACCTTTTGGCCCGACAGTCTTGGGGGGGATGGTAATGAGACCCGTAACATAACTCATGCAAATTATAATTGTGACAAAGTAAAAGTGAGAACAAAATAACCAGGACAACTGAAATCTACCGTCAAACTTAAGGTTTATTTACACACGGTAATGGGGGGAGCAGGAAAAGGGGCTGAGCTGGACCCAAGGAAAGAAACAATAAGTATTCAAAAAAACCTAAGCTCGGCTAGCCTACTTTAACAACAGCTAACTAACTAACCAAAAATACAGTGGGTGGTCCGCCCAGTTCTAACTAGTGTATTTAACAAAGTCTACCTACGGGTAGTGTATGCCCATGGGCGACTTGTCTTGGTTCCCCTTTTCCCACCAGCAATCAAACAAACACCATAACCAAAACAATACTCACAGGTGATGACAAAAGTGCTATGGAGGTGCTCAAACAAAAGAGAGGTTAATACACAAGCAGAGAGTGAAACACAGAGACCTACAGACATGGCATTTACAGAGAGATTGATCTCAAGAGCAAACAACTGACAGGGTTTTTAAACCAAGGGAAAGGAACTGTGATAGGGTAGGAAAACAGGAGGAGGTGTGTCTTCTGATTGATGATTGATTGGTGACTGATTGGGGAGTGATGATTTTCACCTGTGAGGGGAGAAGGAGAGAAAACACACACACAGGATACACACACAGGATACTGGTATCCGTAACACCTACCTACGGGACATTAAAAAATTGAATATATTACGTTTCGTGTCTTAACAACGACATGGATCATATACACCTGGTGGGGTTTTCGGTCCATCGGCAAGATAGAACAGTCTGTTTGGAAATAACAGCTGGTGCATGAAATCTAATATTAACGAAGTCTCAACTTTTTGCTCGCCTGAGGTTGAGTATCTCATGATAAGCTGTAGACCACACTATTTACCAACAGAGTTTTCATCTATAATTTAGCTGTTTATTTACCACCACAAACTGACGCTGGCACTAAGACGGCACTCAACGAGCTGTATAAGGCCATACACAAACAAACAAAAATGCTCATCCAGAGGCAGAGCTCGTAGTGGCAGGGGACTTTAATGCAGGGAAACTTAAATCCGTTTGACCTAATTTCTACCAGCATGTCACATGTGCAACCAGAGGGAAAAATACTCTAGACCACCTTTACTCCACAAACAGAGACGTGTACGAAGCTCTCCCTCGCCCTCCATTTACCACTGACTCACTTAATATTAGTGGTCAGATGACGTAGATGCTAAGCTATAGGACTGTTTTGCTAGAGCAGACTGGAATATGTTCTGAGATTCTTCCGATGGCATTGAGGAATACACCACATCAGTCACTGACTTCATCAATAAGTGAATCAATGACGTCGTCCCCACAGTGACTGTACTTACATACCCCAACCAGAAGCCAGGGATTACAGGCAACATCCGCACTGCTACTGCACAGCAAGCGGTACCGGAGCACCAAGTCTCGGTCCAAAAGGCTTCTTAACAGCTTCTACCACCAAGCCATGAGACTCCTGGACAGCTGATGATTACCCGGACTATTCGTGTTTTTATTTTTTAGTTTACTGTTATTTAACTAGGCATGTCAATTAAGAACAAATTATTTTTTACAATGACGGCCTATACCAGCCAAATCCAGACGATGCTGGGACAATTGTGGCACTCCCAATCATATCCGGTTGTGATACAGGCTGCATTGTCCCCATCCCACTCCCCCATTTTTTACGCTTCTGCTACTCTCTGTTTATTATCCATGCAAAGTCACTTCTACCTACATTCTATTGTTGCTCCTTAATTATTTGATATTTTTCAATTTTTCTTATTTTTAATTTAATTTCAATGTGCGGTCTGCACCTGTTGTATTCGGCACAAATACAATTTGATTTGATACCACTATTGAACCTGTTGTGCCAGCTCTGCACCTTTCTGTTTTCTCAATGAGATTCAATTCAGAATTGAAAAGAAGGTGCAAGTTTAAGTTTGTTCCACCTGAGTGAGTCTTAACGCAAGTCAGAGATCACTATGATGACACACCAAATGCGTTTGATGTACCCTTTTTGTCTCTTAAGGGGAAAGTAATTCAGAACTAACTGAATGTAATCAGATTACGTTACTGAGTTTAGGTAATCCAAAAGTTTTGGACAGGTAACTACCCACTGGGCACAGATGTCAATTCAACGTCTATTCCACGTTGGTTCATAGGTAAATTCATTGACATTACGTGGAAACAATGTTGATTAAACCAGTGTGTATCCAGTGGGTAGTAACTGTTACGGATTACATTTAGAAAGTAGCCTACCCAATCCTGTGTGTAAGTATCTTTGTGTGTATGCTAGCCTGCTACCAATAGGGTTGGGCTGAGACATTGGTTTGCAGTGCAACTGCAGTAGTGTATTTATTGATGAGTATTTTAGAGCATTACACATTTTCCATACGTGTGCATCAGTGTACAGCTCCAAATCCTGGATGGGCTAACATTGCTTTGTTTACACTGAGAGGTTAATCCTGGTGAGACAGCGAAAAGTGTGCAGGTGTGTGTACAGTGCCTTTCGGAGAGTATTCAGACCCCTTGACTTTTTTCACATTTTGTTACGTTAGACTTGCTGAAAAATTGATTGTATTATTGATTGTTTTTTTCCCCTCATCAATCTTCACACAATACCCCATAATGACAAAGCAAAAACAGGTTTTTAGAAATGTTTGCTAATTTATAAAGAAGTGAAAATGTAAATATCACATTTACATAAGTATTCAGACCCTTTACTCAGTAATTAAAGCACCTTTGGCAGTGATTACAGCATCAAGTCTTCTTTGCTAAGATGCTACAAGCTTGACACACATGTATTTGGAGAGTTTCTCCCATTCTTCTCTGCAGATCCTTCAAGCTCTGTCAGGTTGGATGGGGTCCATTGCTGCACAGCTATTTTCAGGTCCCTCCAGAGATGTTTGATCGAGTTCAAGTCTGGGCTCTGGCTGGGCTACTGAAGGACATTCAGAGACTTGTCTCAAAGCCACTTCTGTGTTGTCTTGGCTGTGTGCTTAGGGTCACTGTCCTGTTGTAAGGTGAACCTTCACCCCAGTTGGAAGTCATGAATGCTCTGGAGGAGGTTTTCATCAAGGATCTCTCTCTACTTTTCTCCACTCATCTTTGCCTCAATCCTGACTAGTCTCCCAGTCACTGCCACTGAAAAACATCACCACAGCATAATCCTGCCACGACAATGCTTCACCTTAGGGATGGTGCCAGGTTTACTCCAGATGTGATGCTTGGCATTCTGGACAAATATTTCAATCTTGGTTTCATCAGAAAAGAGAATCTAGTTTCTCATGGTCTGATAGTCTTTAGGTGCCTTTTGGGCTTCTGTCTCGCCACTCTACCATAAAGGCCTGATTGGTGGAGTGCTTCAGAGATGGTTGTCCTTCTGGACTGTTCTTCCATCTCCACAGCGGAACTCTAGAGCTCTGTCAGGGTGACCATTGGGCAATTTGTCACCTCCCTGACCAAGGCCCTTCTCCCCAAATTGCTCAGTTTGGGAGGGCGGCCAGCTCTAGGAAGAGTCTTGGTGGTTCCAAACTTCTGTACCTCGACACAATCCTTGGAGCTCTACAGACAATTCCTTCGATGTTATGTCTTGGTTTTTGCTCTGACATACACTGTCAACTGTGGGACCTTATGTAGACAGATGTGTGCCTTTTCAAATCATGTCCAATCAATTGAATTTACCATAGTTGGACTTCAATCAAGTTGTAGAAACATCTCAAGGATGATCAATGGAAACAGGATGCACCTGAGCTCAATTTTGATTCTCATAGCAAAGGGTCTGAATAGTTCTGTGAATTATTTTCTCACACATTTGCAAACATTTCTACAAACCTATTTTCAGTTCGTCATTATGGGGTATTGTGTGTAGATTGATGTAACGGTTGTCTTGGGAAGAAGGTGAGGACCAAAGCGCAGCGTGGTAAGTGTTCACCTTATTTAATGAAAAAACTGAACACTGAATAAGAAACAACTGAAACAGTTCTGTCTGGTGCAGACACACAAAGACTGAAAATAACCACCCACAGATTCCAAGAACACAGGATGAGATGTTACTATCCTTTGTGCAAGCACTTCCAAGAGTTAATGAACAGTGAGCGTGGTGAAATTTGGGGAGCGCATCGTCAGTAGTGTACCTTTGGTTCCTAGGGTGTTTCGGCCTTTCACACTATACACCCTCCCCAAAGGAGGCCAGCGACAGGGTGATCAATCCTACACTTGCGACCCATTCCCAATTAGTCATAGGAATTGGAGTACGACTTCACCAGGTTTGTGATGGTGTCCGGTATGTGGAAAAATCTGAAGGCAGACCACAGGAGTTCATGGGGCACAGAGCCAAATGCATTGGCGAGGTTGAGGAAGACTCCATGGAGGTCCCTTTTCTCCACCATGGCCATTTGGATCTGGTGCCAGATCATGCTGGAATGTTCCAAGCAGCCAGAGAACCCTGATATTCCTGCCTTCTGTACAGATGTATTGACGTACGCATTCCTTTGCAAGAACTCGGACATCCTCTGGGCAATGACCCTAAAGAAGATTTTACCCTCGACATTCTGTAAGGAGATTGGGTGGAATTGGCTGATGTTCACTGCATCCTTCTCCTTAGGGATCAGGACCCCGCCTGCCCTACGCCACACTTTGGGTATTATCTTCTTTTGCCAAGCTGTTCTCTTAAGCCTCCAGAGGAACCTCAGGACGTCTGGTGCGTTCTTATACACTTTGTACGGGACTCCATTTGGCCCCGGGGCTGATGCTGTTCTTGCCCGTCGAACTGTGTTTTCCACCTCTTTCAATGTCGGAGGGCTGGTCTCAATATGATGTTCCGAGGGTTTAATGGGTGGGATATCTGATGGGATGGCCAGATGTTCATGTCGCAAATGAGTCAAAGGCCTTCTTCTACTATTTCTTAAGCTGCCTCCTTTCTTGAACGAGGCGCTTGATTTCTTGTTGCCTCCTGGAAACTGGTGGGGTTGGAACCTTTCTCCTGCCTTTTGCCTCTTCCACTCCAAATCTTTCTGTCCCGTACTCATAGACGATGTCCCCCATCCTCTCCAACTTCTTCTCCACTGTGCCTCGAAGTTTCTCGAGGGTCAAGGTAATGTCAGTATTCACTGTTTCCCACAACTTCTTGTCACTGGCGCCAGGCCACTTCACATACGGTCTGTGCCCTGGTAGGCTCCTCTCGACTGCAGGCTGGGTGAGTTCCACTCCTGTTGTTGGTTCCACCTTAGTTGCTACTTCGGTGCTTGAGTTTACGTCCTCCATGACAGTGGTACTGATGCACTGCAAACTATGGTTTGCGTCCAGTTGCTGTGCTTCATTCGACTGATTTGATCGCTTTCGCAGAAAGTAATCAATGCGAGGCCTCTGTCTCTCTTTACCTAAACACCCCTTCTTCCCCTGGTGGATCCTCAACCCATGGTGTGATGTAACTTTCCTCCAACCACAGACACATACCTGCATCTGTTTGTGGCCCGCTGTTGCAGCAGAACTTGTGCTGAACTTGTGCTGTGCTCTCATTACTCGTAGTCGTTTCCGGTCCAGTCGTTACCATGTTGTCAGCCGATGAGTCATCTTCCGCCCCCGCTCTCGCAGAATTTCTGTAGCTAAAGCGGGTGTTTCCAACATACTGCGAAGCATGGGAAACTACAGAAATGGGAAGCTACCCCATGACTGTCCCAGTGGGGTCTATTCCCTCCGGTCAGCCGTCTCTCCGTGCCGCCACAAGGACTTTCCCCTGTTGTCAGCTGATCTTTCTCAGCAGTCACTGGACAAATACAGATATTCAGATTCCAAGAACACAGGATGAGATGTTAATATCCTTTGTGCAAGCACTTCCAGCTTTTTGTTAAAAATCACGCAAAATTTCAACGTCCTGCTAGTCATGCCAGGAATATAGTATATGCATATGATTAGTATGTGTGGATAGAAAGCACTCTGAAGGTTATAATACTGGTTAAATCATGTCTGTGACTATAACAGAACGTGTGTAGGAGGCAAAATCCCAAGGAAAACTGTTCACAAAAAACACAAACAAAATATCAATCCGCCAGTCTCTGTATTGTCTATGGCAAGGAAAAATAGATAGTGTCCGGTTTACAGTTCCTACAGCTTCCGCACGATGTCGCCAGTGTTGGGAATTGTGTTGAAGTTAATCCTTGGTCAAATGAGAAATAGGCACTTCCTGTCGTCGAGTACACCCGAGGAAGTTATGAAAGGGAGAATATGGACCATGATTTCAAGACTTGCTGCTATTGAATACAGATCGCCCCGTGATCAATTTGATCGATTATTAACGTTTACTAATACCTAAAGTTGGATTACAAAAGTAGTTTGAAGTGTTTTGTCAAAGTATATAGGCAACTTTTTTAATTTTAAAAAATTACGTTGCGTTTTCAAACTGAGTTTTTTCCTGGATCTGACGGTGTTCATAAATGGACATTTTGGGTATACATGGACCGATTTAATCGAAAAAAGACCCAATTGTGATGTTTATGGGACATATAGGAGTGCCAACAAAGAAGCTCGTCAAAGGTAATGAATGTTTTATATTTTATTTCTGCGTTTTGTGTAGTGCCGGCTATGCTAATTATTTTGTTTACATCCCCTTCGTGTATTTCGGGGGTTGCATGCTATCAGATAATAGCTTCTCATGCTTTCGCCGAAAAGCATTTAAAAAATCTGACATGTTGGCTAGATTCACAACGAGTGTAGCTTTAATTGAGTACCCTGCATGTGTGTTTTAATGAAAGTTTGAGTTGTATCGAGTACTATTAGTTGGCGCTCTGGAATTTCCGCTGATTTTGATCCCTGTACAGGGACCACAGCCATAGGAGGATAATGAACAGTGAGCGTGGTAAAATTTGGGGAGCGCATCGTCAGTAGTGTACCTTTGGTTCCTAGGGTGTTTCGTCCTTTCACACTTTACACCCCACCCCAAAGGCGGCCAGCGACAGGGTGATCAATCCTACGCTTGCGTCCCATTCCCAATTAGTCATAGGTGTTGCCTTGTTGTTGATAGCCAACATCCCAAAACACAATCAAAAACAGGCTACCTAAATAATGGTTCTCAATCAGGGACAACGATTGACAGCTGCCTCAAAATGAGAACCATACCAGGCCAAACACAGAAATAGAAAATCATAGAAAAACTAACATAGACAACCCACCCAACTCACGCCCTGACCACTAAAACAAAAGACAAAACAAAGGAACTAAGGTCAGAACGTGACAATTGATGAAGAAAAAAAACTGTAATCCATTTAGAATAAGGCTGTAACGTAACAAAATGCGGAAAAAGTAAAGGGGTCTGAATACTTTCCAATATGTGTGTGTGTGTCCGAGTTTGCTTAGCTTTCACCATTGACACGGATTACAGAGAGATTGTTTAGTCAACTGGCTGGTCTTGCAATCAGACAAGGGTCCCCTCCACAAGCTAACCATGCTCTACAAGACCCCGAATATGTGATATGTGTGTGTATGTGCGTGCGTGCATTCTATAGGAGTTCTATCTCTCTGTAATCCACTCCGGGTCAAGGGGATAGTGTGATATCCACATACATGGTTTTCAGCACCATCTGTTCTTTCAGTACCATTCCTCTGCCCTGCGGAATAACTAGGGCCGTGATGATACAAAGTATCGTAATATTTTTTCCATGGCAGTTATTTAAACAAGGAGCAGACCAAACTCTTTGGACCTTTAAAAACCTGCTGTGTGTAAAACGTTGTGTGCTATAGCATGGACATTACTGTAAATAAATGTGACTCTGGATGACAGCATAATGATGTTTGTTTCCAACATTAGGGCTGGTTTCATAAAGAAGTTAATTAAGTCTGCTTCGTGTTTTGTTTCCTTTCTACGATACTAACAAGTGACGTGTTACTGGTATCATTCCAGCCCTAGGAATAACCCTACTTACTCTTTTGTTATGGTAGGATCCATCTTACCTAGAAGGTATTGAAGGAACAGGGATATAGGTATAACTTTACCCTCACTGTCTTGCTTTTGAATCCAATAATTTTAATGTAATACTTTCTCCCATCTCTCTCTCTCTCTCTCTCTCGCTGTCCTGAAGGATCAGTTGAAGTGGAGAATTCAGGCCATTTAAGTACTATGTATTAGTTGATCCATATCTCACTGCACTGCAGCACACAGCTAAAACCACTCGACACGTCATCACTCTGCGCTTGACGCTTTCCAACCATTTACAGCCTTCCCCATAAAAATCTCTTGGCTTAAATGAGAATAAAACACAGAGACAAGCATCTTCTTTCAGATTATCTCTGGGGCTCCATGCTTGGTGTTTAGTTTTTAGGCTGGGATGAGGCATGGCCTAAATCACCATGCAGTGCATGGATCCCAGTTTATTGGAACACACTGGTGCAGGATATGGAGGGGGCTGCTATGTCTTTGACATCACTTGACACACTAGATGTTTAACACTGAGAATAAAAATAAGAATGATTGCCTGTGACTTAAAATAAAGCACCTTATCATTTTATTTATTTTATTTTTTATTTCACCTTTTTTTAACCAGGTAGGCTAGTTAAAAAAAGTTATCATTTGCAACTGCAACCTGGCCAAGATAACCAATAGCAGTTCGACACATACAACAACACAGAATTACACATGGACTAAACAAACATACAATCAATAATACAGTAGAAAAAAGGAAAACAAAATAAATGTCTATATACAGTGAATGCAAATGAGGTAGGATAAGGGAGTTAAGACAATAAATAGGCTAGTCTATGGCTACGAAGTAATTAAAATATAGCAATTAAACACTGGAATGGTAGATGTGCAGAAGATGATGTGCAAGTTGAGATACCGGGGTGCATAGGAGCAAGATAAATAAATAATTACAGTGTGGGGATGAGGTAGTTGGATGGGCTGTTTACAGATTGACTATGTACAGGTGCAGTGATCTGTGAGCTGCTCTGACAGCTGGTGCTTAAAGCTAGTGAGGGAGATATGAGTCTCCAGCTTCAGTGATTTTTGCTGCTGGAGCACGTGTTATGGGTGGGTGCTGCTATGGTGACCAGTGAGCTGAGATAAGGCGGGGCCTGACCTAGCAGAGACTTGTAGATGACCTGGAGCCAGTGGGTTTGGCAACGAGAGTGAAGCGAGGGCCAGCCAACGAGAGTGTACAGTTCGCAGTGGTGGGTAGTATATCCGGCTTTGGTGACAAAGCGGATGGCACTGTGTAAGACAGCATCCAATTTGTTGAGTAGAGTGTTAGAGGCTATTTTATAAATGACATCGCCGAAGACGAGGATCGGTAGGATGGTCAGTTTTACGAAGGTATGTTTGGCAGCATGAGTGAAGGATGCTTTGTTGAGAAATAGGAAGCTGATTCTAGATTTAATTTTGGATCGTACTGCTACAGGTCAACTAGGGATTATGCATACCACAATACATACCCCTCTGTAAAATGTTATTGTAATAAAGGCTGTTCTGCTCCTCTTCTTTGTACCTAACTTCCCCTCACATTCCCTTTAGTTTCCCTTAAGTCACTTTAGTTTAGCTGCTCAGCCTACCTAAATTATCCCTCACCCATCATAGCCCTGCCATTCCTAACAGATCAGAGTGCTTTGAAATGTGCATCTGGACACTGCATCCACCCATTCCGGTCAGAGTGTTGTCTTTGTCCGAAGGGAGAAGACGTGTGTGTGTGTGTGTGTGTGTGTGTGTGTGTGTGTGTGTGTGTGTGTGTGTGTGTGTGTGTGTGTGTGTGTGTGTGTGTGTGTGTGTGTGTGTGAGTGTGTGAGTGAGTGAGTGAGTGAGTGAGTGAGTGAGTGAGTGAGTGAGTGAGTGAGACTATCAAGAGTACAGTTATTGGCCTGAACATCATGTTCTAACCGGGCAGCACTATAGTGGGTAGAACCAAATCAATTAGTTATAAGTATATAGTGAGGGCATTCACAAACGACTGCTCAGACAGGTGAGGGCATCCTAGCTAATTGTTTTTACATGGACCTTCTAGCTGGATTTAGTAACCAACAGTTTTTTTACATTATCCACAATTTCTCCGGATTTAAAGACCAATAGTTTTTACATGGTCCTTCGAGCCGGATTCTGACCTGCTATAGTTGAGTACCTAGAAAAGGAGTTGTTTCTCTAGTCACGGCCTGGAGTCCCTGTGTCCCTGCTAGCACCATGATAGTTCAGGCCCCGAAGGTCCTCAGGGTACCTGCCAGATATCACCCTGGGTGACACACCAGAAGTCACCCCTGATGTGTCCCCTGACTTAGTTGTCCAGTTCCCTTCCTTTCTGGTAGGGTCAGAGTTCCCTTAATTTCCGGTAGGGTCAGAGTTACAGTTTCTGGCCTACCTGGCAGGTGTCAAGCATCCAGGATTTGAGTGTCCTGCCCCTCAAGTAAGTATAGTGTATCCTGCCTCCATGGTAGGTTTAGAATTCTCTTCCTTCCTGGTAGGGTTACAGTTTCCTTCTTTCCAGGTACAGTCAGAGTTCCCCTTCTTCCCAGTAAAGCCAGAGTTCCCTTCCTACCCGGTAGGGTCAGGTTTAGAGTTCCCTGCCTTCCCAGTAGGCCAAGTATGTCCTAACCTTTAAGTATGTCCAGTACATCCTGCTCTTCATGTACCGCAGACCCCCTCCTTATTGGGTATGCAATGTCCTAGCCTACCAGGCTTAGAGCCTACCAAGCTAAGCCATACGTAGACTGCCCTGTCTGCAGGTCTTCCGTCTCCAGCCCTGTCTGCAGGTCTTCCGTCTCCAGCCCTGCTCAGATAGAAGCCCCCTGCCTTATTTGTTTGCCAGTTGCCCATCCTATCAGTTGCCTATCACGCCTCCTGCCTTACTAGGCCCCAAGTTCGCTGTACTAAGCTTGCAGTCTCCAGACATAGCCAGCCCACAGCTCCTTAGCCCACCAGGCTCAGAGGCTCCTACCCTGCTATTCCACAAGTTACCTGTGCTAGGTTCTCAGTCCTCAGCCCTTGTCTGCCCTCAGTCCCTAGCACTAGGTCATTGGTCTCAAGCTGCAATAGTTCTGTTGTCACCAGAATTTGTCGACCCTCAGTCCCTAGCCCAGGTGGTTCATCAGGCTCCTGCCCTGCTAGGCTCAAAGGTACCAGTTTCTCTAGTAGGTCCAGAGCTCTACTATTCTCCAAGTCAAGCATCAGTTTCCCTGACAGGTCCAGAGTCAGTTTCCCTGTCAAGTCCAGAGTCATTTTCCTTGTCAGGTTCAGCGTCGTTCTCCCTGTCAGGTTCAGATTCGTTCTCCCTGTCAGGTTCAGAGACAGTTTCCCTGTCAAGTCCAGAGTTGTTGTCCCTGTCAGGTTCAGAGACAGTTTCCCTGTCAGGTCCAGAGTCGTTGTCCCTGTCAGGTCCAGAGTCAGTTTCCCTGTCAGGTCCAGAGATGTTCTCCCTGTCAAGCCTAAAATGATCAGCACTAGGCTCCCAGCCTTCAGCCGTTCTAGTTTCACTGTCTCCAGCTTTAATCAGCCCCACTAGGTCTGCGGAATCTGCCCTGAATTGATTGACAGCCCCCAGCCTCAGTTGGCAAGCAGTCAGCTCCCTCAGTGCTGCATGGAAAACCACCGGCCCTAGTTCTATGTACTCGGTCTCCCGTCCCACTAGACTCAGAATTATTTGCTCTAGGTGTGCAGTTAGGCAGTCCTCAGCTTGCATCCATTTGCCTATACTAGCGCAAGACTATATGTTCCCTGTTCAGCTAGGTTTGCAGCCTCCCACCATACCTGGCTTGCAGTCCTCAGATTTAGAAAGGGTTTCCAAGTCCCCTACCCTACGAGGCCCTCAGCTCCATGTCCCGGGGGGCCTGCTGTCTCTAATTCTGGGGGGCCGCCCACCTCCTGCCTTGGATGACCCTCAGCCCTTTCCACGTGGGAGACCACCTGACCTTGTCTCTGGGGCCCAGCGGCCCTCCAGATACCTGTTGATCCCGCCCAGGGGTCCTCACATGCTCCACCGTGGGAACCATCGCACTCAGCAGTGGTGAAAGAGTCATCAGCCTTAGCCGCAGCCAATTCCTCCGTCACAGCAGGTGAGCCACCTGCTTCAGCCATGGCCAGCCTCCGGCATTGTACTCAGCGTCCAAGGATGGGGCCCAGCTGCCCTGCACCAGCTGAGTTAGAGGGTACCCTTGTGCCATTCCATGGGGCGGCCCAGGGCTGTCTCTGCGTCTCTGTGTACCTCCTTAGCGGGGCGGCCCCTAAGCACGGCTTGTCCTGCTGGGTAGGATTTGCCATGCTACTCAGTCTACCTTAGTAATCCTCACCTATCATAGCCCTGCCATTCCCAACCAATCAGAGTGCTTGGACACTGCATCTGGACACTGCACCCAGTGGGATAAGACTGATATTTCCGAGGACTTTTTATTGTCGACAGTAAGATGAATGTCTGAATGTTGTGCATGCATCAAAATAACTACAACAATAAGATTCCAAGTCATTCAGATTACCAGAGTCTTTTAAATATCTTCAAATGGAAACAGCTGTGTCTGAGGGTGACTATCCAGAGTACAGTGTTGGACCTGAACATCATGTTCTTCTAACCGGACAGCCGACCGCTCAGTGAGGGCATACCAGCCAACCATTTTTACACTGTGCTTCTTTTTTTTACCCCAATTGGTAGTCACAGTCTTGTCCCATGCCTGCAACTCCCGTACGGACTCAAGAGAGGCGAAGGTCGAGAGCCGTGAGTCCTCCGAAACATGACCCGCCAAGACGCGCTGCTTCTTGACACAATGTTCATTTAACTAGGAAGCCAGCCGTACCAATGTGTCGGTGGAAACACTGTACACCTGGCTACCGTGTCAGCGTGCATGCTCCCGGGCCACCACATGAGTCGCTGGGCCAATTGTGAACTGCCTCATGGGGCTCCCGGTCGTGGTCGCCTGCGACACAGCCCGGTAATGAACCAGAATCTGTAGTAACACAGCTAGCACTGCGATGCAGCGCCTTTGATCCCTGCGCCACTCGGGAGACCTTAGATGGTCCTTTTAGCAGGATTTTGTGACCAACTTGTTTTACGTGGTCCCTCATTTCTCCGGATTTAGCGATCAATGGTTTTTACAGTCATGGTGTAGCCAAGTACATACAATAACACAGGACTAGGGATGTAGCTACAAACAACACAATATAATTTCACAGTAAATAGCCTGAAATGTGTTCAGATTATACTTGTGCTGTGCTCATCCACAGTTAATCTCATTGTGGACATCTTCAGATAGCACTGTATGGTGATAGCATTGCATTAAAACTGCTCTGACATGCATATCATGGTATCCGGGCCTATTAGCCTGGGGATAAGCTAAAGGTGGTCCAGTGGGTTAATGTGACCCTATGTGACCTGTATGTGTGCCTGAAGTATGTAACATCTGTTGGAGACCAGCGGACAGCAGTGTGAAGCAGGCTGTTAGGGGAGGAGTAAACACATTCACTAGTCAGCCCACATGCTAAATGACTGCAAGGGCTGTCAAAAAACAGTCATTGTCACAATTTTCTCTGTTCTACACTTATTTCTGTCTCTCTCTCTCCCATCTTTCCCTTCCTCACTCATTCATCCTCTTTCTCTCATCTATTCCATCCAACACCCCATCTTCCTTCCCTCCATCCCAAATATCTCCATGCAAGGCAGGGATAACATAGGACTATGTTAGGGTTGTGTTTGTCTTGGGGCTGTGTTTGGGTTTGTGTTAGGGCTGTGTTTGTGTTGGGGCTGTGTTAGGGCTGTGTTATGGTTGTGTTGGTGTTAGGGATGTGCTAGGGTTGTGTTGGGGTTGTGTTAGGGCTGTGTTTGTGTTGGGGCTGTGTTAAGGTTGTTGGGGTTGTGTTCGGTCTGTGTTAGGGCTGTGTTTGTGTTGGGTCTGTGTTAGGGTTGTGCTGGGGTTGTGTTGGGTCTGTGTTAGGGCTGTGTTGTGGTTAGGGCTGTGTCAGAGCTGTGTTGGGGTTGTGTTGGGTCTGTGTTGGGGCTGTGTTTGTGTTGGGTCTGTGTTAGGGCTATGTTGGTGTTATGGCTGTGTTAGGGTTGTGCTGGGCATGTGTTAGGTCTGTGTAGGGCTGTGTTGGTATTAGGGCTATGTTGAGTCTATGTGAGAGCTATGATGGGGCTGTGTTATGGTGTTGCTTGTGTTAGGGCTGTGTTAGGGTTGTGTTAAGGTTGTGTTATGGCTGTGTTGGGGTTGTGATAAGAATGTGTTGCGTGTCAGGACCCGGTTTCGAACCTGGGTCTCCGGAGTGAGAAACAGTCACTTAACCAACTGAGCCACGAATAGTCAGCAGAACCCAGAAGATGAGGCAGACACAGCAGTACTTAAGACGGTGATTTAATAAAGAAAAAATCCTTAAATACAAAAAAAAGGCAAATCCAAAAGGTGGTAGGTAAAACACAAAAAGACCTCAAAAGAAACTCACCAAAAATAAACAAAAACAAAAAACAGAATACCACAAGAACGTCACCCGGAATCGATAAGAGCACACAGAACACTAGGGCAGGGTGCTAACATACAAACACAGAGCACAGAACAGAGGGAAACTAAGGGTTTAAATACACTGGGGAAAAACGAGACACAGGTGCAAATAATAATGGGGAACAAGGGAAAAACATAAGGACAAAAAGCACAATGGGGGCATCTAGTGACCAACAACCGGAACAACCCTGGCCAAATCCTGACAGAATCCCCCCTAGGAACGGCTCCTGACGTTCCTACCAGCTCTCTCAGGGTGGAGGGCCCTGAACTGACGAATGAGGTCAGGGTCCAGTATGTCTCTGGCAGGAACCCAGGAGCGCTCCTCAGGACCGTAGCCTTCCCAGTCCACCAGATACTGCCAGGACCGCTGCACCCGTCCAGTATCCGATGGACGGTATAAGCCGGCTGGCCTCCAATGACACGAGGCGGAGGGGGAGGTCTGGCTGCCGGGACAAGGGGAGAAAAAACAACAGGTTTTAACAAGGAAATGTGAAATGTGGGATTAATCTTAAGGGATCTGGGTAAGTGTAGGCGATAAGAAACTGGGTTAACTCTCCTGGCAACCTTAAAGGGACCGATGTATTTTTGGGACAGCTTAGGTTGTGGAGAGCCAGACTCTCTGGCCGGGGCGCAGGGTAGGCCCGGGACGGCGACGTCTGTTGGCTTGTTGTTGGTACCTCTGTGAGGAACGCATAAGATTAAGACGGGTCTTCCTCCACATAAGCCGACAGCGTCTGACGAACTTCAAGGCTGAAGGCACTCTGACTTCTGCCTCCTGGTCCGGGAACAATGGAGGAGCATAGCCAAACTGACACTCGTGCGGGGACATACCAGTGGATGAGGAGCGCAAGGTGTTGTGCGCGTATTCGGCCCAAACAATAAAGGATGACCATGTGGACGGGTTGTCACGCGTCATACATCGGAGGGTGGTTTCCAGCTCTTGATTCACCCTCTCTGTTTGGCTCTCCGGATGGTACCCTGAAGATAGACTGGCAGAAGCCCCCATGAGTTGGCAGAAGGCCTTCCAAAACCTTGAGGCGAACTGGGACCTCTGTCAGAAACCACATCTTGAGGAATGCCGATCGGAACACATGATTAATTACCAACTCAGCCGTTTCCTTGGCAGAAGGTAACTTAGTCAGAGGGACGAACCTGGCCGCCTTTGAAAACCTGTCGATTATGACTAGGATAGTAGTATTGCCATGGGATGGAGGAAGTCCAGTAATAAAGTCCAATGAGATATGGGACCAGGGTCTGTGGGGAACAGGTAAGGGTGAAGGAGTCCTTGAGGGCGGAGGTGAGAAGATTTGCCCTGGCAGCACACGGGGCAGGCATTGACGAAAGTGGCAACGTCTTCTCTTATGGTAGGCCACCAGAACTTACGCTGGATGAACTCCAAGGTGCGACCTACGCCCGGATGACAGGTGAGGCGAGAGGAGTGCCCCCACAGAAGGACCTGAGTACTCACTGCCTTGGGGACAAACAACCGATTGGCAGGGCCTCCTTTCGGGTCCGGTTCGCTAGCTTGAGCACGTCTCACGGTATCCTCAACTTGCCACGAGATCGGAGCCACAATCTTAGCAGCGGGAAGGACAGGCATGTCCGTGTCATCTCGAATGGCAGGAGCGTAGACTCGGGACAGGGCATCCGGTTTGAGATTCTTCGACCCGGGCCGATAGGTGAGGATAAACTGGAATCGATTGAAGAAAAGAGACCATCTAGCTTGTCTAGAGTTCAACCGCTGTACTCCAGATTTTTGTGGTCCGTAAGCACTTGAAACGGGTGAGAAGCCCCCTCGAGCCAGTGTCTCCATTCCTTCAATGCCATCTTAACCGCTAGGAGTTCACGATCCCCACATCGTAGTTCCTCTCAGTCGGGGTAAGCCGGTGTGAGAAGAAAGCGCACGGATGAAGCTTCTTGTCTTCACCCCTCTGAGACAGGACAGCTCCAACACCAACCTCTGATGCGTCTACCTCCACCACAAATGGTTCATCCGTAGTCGGTAGTATCAGGATGGGGGCAGAGAGGACGCGCTGCTTGAGTCCTTGGAAGGCCATCTCAGCTTCTCTTCCCCACAAAAACCTTGCATTGCCACCTTTGGTTAAAGCTGAGAGAGGAGCTGCCACCAAGCTGAAGTTCTTGATGAACTTGCGGTAAAAGTTTGTGAAGCCCAGGAAACGCTGAACATCCTTAACGGATTTGGGGGTGGGCCAATCCGCTACCGCCCCTACCTTCCTGGGGTCCATTTGGACTCGACCGGGTTCCACTACAAATACCAGGAATTGTACTCGGGATGAATGGAATTCACATTTTTCCGGCTTAACGTCAGATGGCTGTCTAGGAGGCGTTTGAGTACTTGTCTGACATGCTTAGTGTGTTCTTGAAGGGAGCTCGAAAAGATGAGGATGTCATCCAAGTAAACGAACACAAATATGTTAAGCATATCCCTAAGCACATCGTTTATGAGTGCTTGGAACACCGCTGGGGCGTTGGTCAGGCCGAAGGGCATCACCAAGTATTCATAGTGACCAGTAGGCGTGTTGAAAGCGGTCTTCCACTCGTCACCAGGTCTGATCTGCACAAGATGGTATGCGTTCCGCAGGTCAAGCTTAGTGAAAACAACTGCTTCCTGGAGCAGCTCGAAGGCTGTGGCCATAAGGGGTAGCGGGTAACGGTTACGAACGGTTATGGCATTGAGTCCTCGGTAGTCGATGCAAGGACGTAATCCACCGTCTTTCTTGGCCACAAAGAAAATCCCTGCTCCCGCCGGGAGGTGGATGGACGCATGAGGCCTGCTTCCAGAGCGTCCTTGATGTAGGTATCCATAGCAGCTCGTTCGGGTGGAGATAGGGAAAAGATCCGACCCCTGGGAGGGCAAGTGCCCGGAAACAGGTCGATGGGGCAATCATAAGGTCTATGGGGTGGTAGCATGGTGGCACTCTGTTTGCTAAACACCAGTTTGATGTCATGGTAACACTCGGGAACTCGGGTCAGGTTGATGGATTCTAAAGACTCGGGAGTAGAACTCGGGAATTCTGGAAAATACAAGTAGCTTGGCACGTAGGACCCCACTGCTTGATAGTGCCCACAGACCAGTCGATGTGAGGGTTATGGCTGTGAAGCCAGGGGTATCCAAGGACGAGGGGGAACTCGGAACAGGAGATCAAATGAAAGTTCATCAATTCCTGGTGTTGTGAAACTGAAAGTCGCAAGGAGGTAGTGACATGAGTGACAAGTCCAGATCCCAAAGGGCTTCCATCCAATGTAGTAACCCTCATGGGGTCACTTAGAGGTTCAGAGGGAACACCATTCTCCTTCGCCCAGACACCATCCATGAAGTTACCTGCGGCTCCAGAGTCTACCAAGGCTTGAAGGTGAAGCTTGTGGTTGTCCCAGGAGAGGGTGACTGGAATGAGCAGACGGGAGTTGGACGGATGGGAGGAGGTTATGTTTCCCGTTGTTCCCCCGGTCTGTACGGGACAGAGCGTTTCCCTGGAGCCCGGGACACGTGGAACGGAAATGGCCCAGTTTGCCGCAATATAGACAGCGTCGCTCCCTCATCCGGCGGTCTCTCTCAGCCTGGGAGATGCGTCCAATCTGCATGGGTTCCGGTTGTGCCAGCGATGATAAAGGTGGAGACTGGAGCTGGGACTGATAGGGGCTGAGGTCTACGGTTGAGTTCTCTCTCTCAGACGCTGGTCAATGCGTGAGGCCAACTTGATCAGGGACTCGAGATTGTCCGGTGGTTCCCGAGTGGCCAGTTCATCTTGGATAGTGTCGGAAAGGCCTTTCAGAAAGCACACCGTGAGCGACTCGTTGTTCCAGCCACTCGCTGCTGCCACCGTGCGGAACTGGATGGCATAGTCCGTCACGCTGCGCCAACCTTGATGGAGAGTCAGGAGCTGTTTGGCTGAGTCAGAACCACTGCTTGGGCCTTGAAACACTCGTTTGAATTCCTCAGCAAAGGCAGAGTAGCTGGCACAGCAGGAACTATGGGCATCCCACACAGCAGTAGCCCAGGCCAGGGCTTTTCCCGACAGCAGGGTGATGATATATGCGATCTTAGACCGGTCGGTGGGAAACGACGAGGGTTGCAGCTCAAAGGAGAGAGAACATTGAGTGAGAAACCCTTTACAAGCACTTGGATCACCTGAGAACCGTTGGGGAGGTGGAAGACGAGGTTCAGCCAGGGGGTTAACTGCCATGGGTACGTGAACCTGAGGTACTGGAACGGAACTGTTGCCGGGGTAAGTAGATCAGAAATTTGCTTAATGGAAGTCAGCATCTCCGACAGAAGATGAGAATGTCTAGCCATTAAGGCCTCTTGCTGAACCAGGGCGGCTTCGTGGCGTTGGACAGTCTCCTGGTGGTGGGACAGCGTGGAAAAAAGGTCCTGGGAACTGGCTGCCTCTGGGTTCATTTTTTGGCTCTGTGTTTCTGTCAGGACCCGGTTTCGAACCTGGGTCTCCGGAGTGAGAAACAGTCACTTAACCAACTGAGCCACGAATAGTCAGCAGAACCCAGAAGATGAGGCAGACACAGCAGTACTTAAGACGGTGTATTTAATAAAGAAAAAATCCTTAAATACAAAAAAAGGCAAATCCAAAAGGTGGTAGGTAAAACACAAAAAGACCTCAAAAGAAA
Source organism: Oncorhynchus masou masou (assembly GCF_036934945.1). NCBI lineage: Eukaryota > Metazoa > Chordata > Actinopteri > Salmoniformes > Salmonidae > Oncorhynchus > Oncorhynchus masou. Next base: position 67,664,854 of record NC_088242.1, on the reverse strand, counting down.
CTCACCAAAAATAAACAAAAACAAAAAACAGAATACCACAAGAACGTCACCCGGAATCGATAAGAGCACACAGAACACTAGGGCAGGGTGCTAACATACAAACACAGAGCACAGGGAAACTAAGGGTTTAAATACACTCAGGGGAAACGAGACACAGGTGCAAATAATAATGGGGAACAAGGGAAAAACATAAGGACAAAAAGCACAATGGGGGCATCTAGTGACCAACAACCGGAACAACCCTGGCCAAATCCTGACATTGCGGCTCTGTTGGGTGTTAGGGATGTCTTGGGGTTGTTTTGGGGCTGTGTTAAGGCTGTGTTAGGGCTGAGTTAAGGGCTATGTTAGGGCTATGTTAAGGATGTGTTAGGGCTGTGTTAGGCACAGGAGGTTGGTGGAACCTTAATTGGGGAGAACGAGCTCGTGGGAATGGCTGGAATGACTCTGCTCCAGACATTATTATGATTCGTCCTCCCTCAGCCAGCCTCCACTGGTGTTAAGGCTTTGTTAAGGGGTATGTTAGGGCTTTGTTAAGGGGTGTGTTAGGGCTGTGTTAGGGGTGAGTTAAGGCTGTGCTATTGGTTGTGTTAAGGCTGTGTTAAGCCGGGCTGTATTAAGGCTTTGTTGGGGCTGTGTTGGGGCTGTCGGCAGAGAAGGGCCAGTTGTCATGATGTGACTCTCCTCCTATAATCCTTCAGTAGGAAGGCCCTCTGGGGCCAAGGAGACATCTTAGAGTGCATACATTGCGCTGATTCCTCACCCCACTCCACTCGGCACCGCCATAAATAATTAACTTTGTTTTCACAGGGCTGGAGAGAGATGGAAGGAGGGAGAGGGGGTGAGAGAGATATAGATAGGGGATGAGAGAAAGAGAGGGGGCAGGAGGTAGGGGTATAGTTCTGGGGGTTGAGGCAGGGTGTGTTTGGTATGTGTAGAATTCCTCATGATGTTGTCGAACATTGTGCTGGGGAGAATGTTGACTGCAGTCAAATGACTCTTATACTTCCAAAAGTCCTTAGCGTAGCCTTAATGTATTTCCGCTACAGCTAACATGTACAGTAGGCTAGTCAATGTACCGTTTTTACAACTCAACACCACCCCATCTTCAATGACTTACTCCAGGTATTTGTTATGCTCCCCAATGCCTCCCCCTGTCCAAGTCATAGTGTATGATCCCACTGTCTACTGCTGACATTTATCTTCTCCTCTCATTATCAAACACATGTGTTATTCCGCCGATGTTCCTCAAAAAATGCTCTTGGCAGCTCCTGCACTAAATATGAGTATAGTATGATGCAAGGAGGGTGAAATCCTTCTGACTAGTCTCTATTGTGTACTGTCTGGACATCCTACTGCTCCAGCCCAAGCACTTTGGAGAACATTCCCCTGCAAATAGGGAAGAAGCGTTAGTCAGATTATTATCCAAATGCAGAAAATAGACAGCATATGGGCAGTATAGCCAGAAAGTTCAGAAATGAAGTGATTATTGCCACTGATTGGCTAGAGAATCCACTCACCTGGTGTCCCTGGTCTGAATCAGTCCCTGATCATGAGGGGAATGATGAGATTCAGCAGAATTTACCTCAGGATGTGGATGCAAGAAAAAGCCAAGGGGTTACAGGTTGCACAGAGCCTCTTTCTCTCACCACCTGAAGTGCACGGCTGACTGATCTGCTAAATCCCCCGGTGTATTACCTACTGGTAGGCTACCTTGCGTGCTGCCGCCCCACCATTAACAAGATTACACCGGCAGATCGACCAGCAGAGAGCAGCGAAATGTGAGCAGCAGCACCCCGCAGACACACTGTGGGGTCAGGATAACTGATGCCTGGGGAACAGAGCTGCCTCTGACACTGACTCTACGGACCAACTGTATATCATGTATTATGGATTCAAAGCTTCGAAGTTCATTGAACTTTAGATACCATCATGTTGTCATGCACGATAAGACACGTGTTATGAGACATGTTGTCCCACTGACAACAGTGCTTCTATCTAAACTAACTAACTTCTTGTTAAGAACATCCCCAAGGCAACATCTGTCATAAGTAGCAATGAATGGTTATGTCCAGAATGAATTATGGTAGGTGAAATGTAGTGTTACCAAGTTAGTGTTTTCTGCTAACACTTCACACATGTACAGTACTTTGCAAAAATCACAGCAAATAAACACCACTGAGGAAAAGTTGCCTTCCTTAACCCACATCATTTTATTTTAACACTAGAACCGCTGGCCCTTAATGGACCCCCTATCAAGCTGAGGAGCAGTCATTCTGAATGCAATATTCTAACAGTGTACTTAAAAAACATTTCATATATGCTATTTCAAAAATACTAATTTGGTTGTGTTTATGAAGGCCTTGGGTAACATCCGAATCCTTATTTTTTCTTCTTGTCATTTTTCAGCACCTTTGTGGAGTACAACTGCTGTGCAGGTGTAATGTTCGTTGTCTTCCTCTGATGAGGAGTAAGAGAGGTCGGACCAATTTGCAGTGTGGTAAGTGTCCATTTTGATAAGACAAACTGAACACTACAAAAAATACAAAATGACAAACTGAAACAAATGAACCGGTCCCGTGTGGTAACACACACTAACACAGAAAATAATCACCCACAACTCAAAAGTGAAACCAGGCTACCTAAATATGGTTCTCAATCAGGCACAACGATAAACAGCTGCCTCTGGCTGAGAACCATACCAGGCCAAACACAGAAATCCCAAAACATAGAAAAAGGAACAAAGACAACCCACCCAACTCACGCCCTGACCATACTGAAGCAAAGACAATATAAAATAACTAAGGTCAAAACGTGACAGTACCCCCCCCCCAAAGGTGCGGACTCCGGCCGCAAATCCTAAACCTATAGGGGAGGGACTGGGTGGGTGTCTGTCCGCTGTGGCGGCTCTGGCGCGGGACGTGGACTCCACTCCACCATAGTCCTTCTCCGCCTCTTTACCTGCCTCCGCGGACTCTTTAATGCGATAACCCTCACCGCCGACCTCGGACTGGGGACCCAAGCCACGGGTCCCGAAAGGACGGGAGATTCCGTCAGCACCGGACAGACGGGAGATTCCGGCAGCACCGGACAGGCGGGAGACTCCGGCAGCTCAGCTGACTGGCGGCTCTGGCAGCTCCTGCTGACTGGTGGCTCTGGCAGCTCCTGGCTGTCTGGCGGCTCTGGCAGCTCCTGGCTGACTGGCGGCTCTGGCAGCTCCTGGCTGACTGGCGGCTCTGGCAGCTCCTGACAGACGGGCGACTCTGGGAGCTCAGGACAGATGGGAGACTCTGGCAGCTCAGGACAGACGGGAGACTCTGTAGGGAGAAGACGGAGAGACAGCCTGGTGCGGGGGGCTGCCACCGAAGGGCTGGTGCGTGGAGGTGGCACCGGATAGACCGGACCGTGGAAGCACACGCAGGTCTCGAGCACCGAGCCTGCCCAACTCTACCTGGCTGAATGCTCCCCGTAGCCAGGCCAGTGCAGCGAGATGGAGTAGCCCGCACTGGGTTGTGCTGGCGAACCGGGGACACCATGCGTAAGGCTGGTGCCATGTACCCCGGCCCGAGGAGACGCACTGGAGACCAGATGCGCTGTGCCGGCTTCATGGCACCTGGCTCGATGCCCACTCTAGCCCGGCCGATACGAGGCGCTGCTGTGTACCGCACCGGGCTATGCCTGCGCACCGGGGACACCGTGCGCCTCTTGGCATAACACGGTGCCTGCCCGATCCCTCTCTCTCCACGGTAAGCACGGGGAGTTGGCTCAGGTCTCCTACCTGACTTAGCCACACTCCCCGTGTGCCTCCACCCAATACATTTTTGGGGCTGCCTCTCAGGCTTCTAGCTGTGCTGCCGGGCTGCCTCCTCATATCGCTGCCTCCTCATATCGCTGCCTCCTCATATCGCTCCTCATATCGCAGCTTTCGCTGCCTCCAGCCCTGCCTTGGGTGGCGATATTCACCAGCCTGTGCCCCGGGTCCTTTGCCGTCCAGGATCTCCTCCCATGCCCAGGAGTCCTGAGATCGCTGCTGCTGCCCGCTACCACGCTGCTTAGTCCTTTGGTGATGGGTGATTCTGTAACGTGTTAGTGTTTGTTACCACACGGGACCGTTTCATTTGTTTCACTTTGTTTCACTTTGTTATTTTGTATTTTTGTAGTGTTCAGTTTGTCTTATTAAAATGGACACTTACCACGCTGCAAATTAGTCCCACCTCTCTTACTCCTCATCAGAGGAAGACGACGAACGTTACAGCAGGTGATTTATTTTGCGCAGAGGGAGGGAGCTCCCATCTAACTTTGTCCATGGTGCCGGCCAGACATTTCTCCTCTTGCCAATCTAAGGTTCCACAAGCCCCATCACTCACCTACTACCTGGTATGGATATTTACCCAGATATTGAAAGCATTCAGCTTGGAGAATTACACAAGCTCTCACTGTGTAGCCTGCTCCAATAGGCCAGAATAGACTGGTTCGGGGCTGGTATAGTGTAGATACCATTTTAAGATTGTAATTCAAATGGATCAATACAATTACATAATTATGGATCTTTCGCTTGCCCTCACTCAACAGCTCACACATTCTCCCCGTTTCTCCCCATCATACTTAATTTCAAAAATGTAATCTGTTATGTGTGAAATTAGTTTATGTATAGTTTAGGTTCAGTTTTAAGGAAATAGTAGGGTGATTATCAACTGGGCACTGCACTATCAATTGTTGGAAGAAGGAGCAAAGCAGGCCCTACTGTCATGAGAAGAAGGGGCAAGGGGGAAGACCATTCAAGAGAACCATGCCCTCCTAAAAGTGATTCTAACTCCAGTTCTGTTTGTGATATTAAGATTCTAACACTGACAGTGTGTTATATAAACTGATATAGGAAAAGTTGAAGACGATGACACCTTTTTCCATTTGTTCCAAAATGAGGTTAGTTTCCATCCTGTAGTTGCCTCTTCAGTGTGACGTCTCCATGGTGCAGTCAGGACCATAGAGCAGCAGCAAGGCTCTCTGTAATCCTCCTCTCTCTGTGAAGCTCTCTGCAGGGCAGGACCATAGAGCAGCAGCAAGGCTCTCTGTAATCCTGTCTCATGAAATACAGTGTGATTCCTACAGACTCCTGTACAAAGAGACGATACACAGCTAGAAAACATACACGCACACACTACACACACTACACACACTACACACACTACACACACTTCACACACTACACTCACTGCAGAGAGGAACCAGAGAGACCTGAAGCAGGAGAAACATCCTTTGATCAGCTAATACCAATAACTTTACAAAGCACACACAGTTAGGAAAGAGCTGATGATAGATATGGATGCTGAATGTTATTTTTTCGTGATGAAGAACAGACTACTGTAGGAAGAGAGAAGGGAGAGATATATGTTGTTGATGTGAAGAGGAGTGGCATCAAGGAGCCATGTCCTCATCAGGCCCCTGATGGCTGACACAGACAATATTTACGCTCACACACACAGTCATATACACTGAGTGTACTAAACATTAGGAACGGCTCTTTCCATGACATAGACTGACCAGGTGAAAGCTATGATCCATTATTGATGTCACTTGTTAAATCCACCTCAATCTGTGTAAATGAAGGGTAGGAGACAGGTTAAAGAAGGATTTTTAAGCCTTGATACTGAGACATGTATTGTGTATGTGTGCCATTCAGAGGGTGGATGGGTATGACAAAATATTGAAGTGCCTTTAAGTGTGTTAAGAACTGCAATACTGCTGGGTTTTTCACATTTCCCTTAAGTATCTAGAATGGTCCACCATCCAAAGGACATCCAGCCAACTTGACAAAATTGTGGGAAGCATTGGCGTCAACATGGAGCATCATCCCTGTGGAACACATTCACACTTTAGAGTCTATGCCCAATGAATTGAGGCTGTTCTGAAGGCAAAAGGGGGTGCAAACTCAATATTAGGAAGGTGTGTTTGTTTTGTACACTCAGTGTATATAGACATATACTGTTCATACATTTACACACCTTACAAATGTACATGTACATACTGTACACATTCACATCCAGAGTAAGAGAGAGACAGATAGCTGGAGAGCAAGTGTCAGTCAGATAGTGACTAGTGCTACACCATAGGGAATACAGTATTATAATGTTATATGAGCTGAGCTGAGCTGGGCCAGGGCAGAGCAGAGTGCTTCAACCGAGAGAGAGGCAGACAGAGCAGAGTGTTCCAACCGAGAGAGAGGCAGAGCAGAGTGTTCCAACAGAGAGAGAGGCAGAGCAGAGAACTCCAACAGTGAGAGAGGCAGAGCAGTGTTCCAACAGAGAGAGAGAGGCAGAGCAGAGTGCTCCGACAGAGAGAGAGAGAGAGAGAGAGAGAGAGAGAGAGAGAGAGAGAAAGAGCAGAGTGTTACAACAGAGAGAGAGAGGCAGAGCAGAGTGTTACAACAGAGAGAGAGGCAGAGCAGAGTGTTCCAACAGAGAGAGAGGCAGAGCAGAGAACTCCAACAGGGAGAGAGGCAGAGCAGAGTGTTCCAACAGAGAGAGAGAGGCAGAGCAGAGTGCTCCGACAGAGAGAGAGAGAGAGAGAGAGAGAGAGAAAGAGCAGAGTGTTACAACAGAGAGAGAGAGAGGCAGAGCAGAGTGTTACAACAGAGAGAGAGAGGCAGAGCAGAGTGTTCCAACAGAGAGAGAGGCAGAGCAGAGTGTTCCAACAGAGCGAGAGAGGCTGTGTAGAGCAGAGTGCTCCAACAGGGAGAGTGAGGCAAAGCAGAGTGTTCCAACAGAGAGAGAGAGAGGCAGAGCAGAGAGCTCCAACCAAGATAGAGGCAGAGTAGAGCAGAGTGTACCAACAAAGAGAGAGGCAGAGCAGACCAGAGCAGAGTCTTCAAACAGAGAGATAGGCAGAGCAGAGTGCTCCAACAGAGAGAGAGAGAGGCAGAGTAGAGTGCTCCAACAGATATAGAGGCAGAGCAGAGTGTTCAACCAGAGAGAGGCAGAGCAGAGAGTTGAAACAGAGAGGGAGAGGCGGAGCAGAGAGTTGCAACAGAGATAGAGGCAGAGCAGGAGCAGAGTGTTCAAACAGAGAGAGAGGCAGAGCATAGTGGTACAACAGAGAGGCAGAGCAGAGTGTTCAAACAGAGAGAGAGGCAGAGAAGAGAGCTCCAGCAGAGAGAAAAGCAGAGCAGAGTGTTCCAACAGAGAGAGAGGCAGAGCAGAGTGTTCCAACAAAGAGAGAGTCAGAGAAGAGTGTTCCAAAAGAGAGGCAGGTAGAGCAGAGTGCTACAACAGAAAGAGAGAGGCAGAGCAGAGTGTTCCAACAGAGAGAGAGGCAGAGCAGAGTGTTCAAACAGAGAGAGAGGCAGAGCAGAGTGTTTAAACAGAGAGAGAGGCAGAGCAGAGTGTTCCAACAGAGAGAGAGGCAGAGCAGAGAGCTCCAACAGGGAGAGAGAGGCAGAGCAGAGTGTTCAAACAGAGAGAGAGACAGAGCAGAGTGCTCCAACAGAGAGATTGGCAGAGCAGAGTGTTCCAACAGAGCGAGAGAGGCAGTGTAGAGCAGAGTGCTCCAACAGGGAGAGTTAGGCAGAGCAGAGTGTTCAAACAGAGAGAGATAGACAGAGCAGAGTGCTCCAACAGAGAGATTGGCAGAGCACAGTGTTCCAACAGAGCGAGAGAGTCAGTGTAGAGCAGAGTGTTCCAACAGAGAGGCAGGTAGAGCAGAGTGCTACAACAGAAAGAGAGAGGCAGAGCAGAGTGTTCCAACAGAGAGAGAGGCAGAGCAGAGTGTTCAAACAGAGAGAGAGAGGCAGAGGAGAGTGTTCCAACAGAGAGAGAGAGGCAGAGCATAGTGTTCAAACAGAGAGAGAGACAGAGCAGAGTGTTCCAACAGAGAGAGAGAGAGGCAGTGTAGAGCACAGTGCTCCAACAGAGAGAGAGGCAGAGCAGAGTGTTCCAACAGAGTGAGAGGCAGTGTAGAGCAGAGTGCTCCAACAGGGAGAGTGAGGAAGAGCAGAGTGTTCAAACAGAGAGAGAGAGACAGAGCAGAGTGCTCCAACAGAGAGAGTGGCAGAGCAGAGTGTTCCAACAGAGCGAGAGTGGCAGTGTAGAGCAGAGTGTTCCAACAAAGAGAGAGGTAGAGCAGAGTGTTCCAACAGAGAGAGAGGCAGAGCAGAGTGTTCAAACAGAGAGAGAGAGGCAGAGCAGAGTGTTGCAACAGAGAGTGAGAGAGAGAGCAGAGTGTTCCAACAGAGAGAGAGGCAGAGCAGAGTGTTCCAACAGAGAGAGGCAGAACAGATTTTTCCAACAGAGAGAGAGAGAGGCAGCGCAAAGAGTTCCAACAGAGAGAGAGGAAGAGCAGAGTGTTCCAACAGAGAGAGCCAGAGCAGAGTGTTCCAACAGAGAGAGAGAGAGGCAGAGCAGAGTCTTCCAAGAGAGAGAGAGAGAGGCAGCGCAAAGAGCTCATACAGATAGAGAGGCAGAGCAGAGTGTTCCAACAGAGAGAGAGAATAGCAGAGTGTTCCAACAGAGAGGCAGAGCAGAGTGTTCCAACAGAGAGAGAGAGAGCAGAGCAGAGTCTTCCAAACAGAGAGAGAGGCAGAGCAAAGTGCTCATACAGATAGAGAGGCAGAGCAGAGTGTTCCAACAGAGAGAGGCAGAGCAGAGTGTTCCAACAGAGAGAGGCAGAGCAGAGTGTTCCAACAGAGAGAGGGAGCAGAGTCTTTCAACAGAGAGAGAGAGGCAGAGCAGATTGTTCCAACAGAGAGAGAGGCAGAGCATAGTGGTACAACAGAGAGGCAGAGCAGAGTGTTCAAACAGAGAGAGAGGCAGAGAAGAGAGCTCCAGCAGAGAGAAAAGCAGAGCAGAGTGTTCCAACAGAGAGAGAGGCAGAGCAGAGTGTTCCAACAAAGAGAGAGTCAGAGAAGAGTGTTCCAAAAGAGAGGCAGGTAGAGCAGAGTGCTACAACAGAAAGAGAGAGGCAGAGCAGAGTGTTCCAACAGAGAGAGAGGCAGAGCAGAGTGTTCAAACAGAGAGAGAGGCAGAGCAGAGTGTTTAAACAGAGAGAGAGGCAGAGCAGAGTGTTCCAACAGAGAGAGAGGCAGAGCAGAGAGCTCCAACAGGGAGAGAGAGGCAGAGCAGAGTGTTCAAACAGAGAGAGAGACAGAGCAGAGTGCTCCAACAGAGAGATTGGCAGAGCAGAGTGTTCCAACAGAGCGAGAGAGGCAGTGTAGAGCAGAGTGCTCCAACAGGGAGAGTGAGGCAGAGCAGAGTGTTCAAACAGAGAGAGAGAGACAGAGCAGAGTGCTCCAACAGAGAGATTGGCAGAGCACAGTGTTCCAACAGAGCGAGAGAGTCAGTGTAGAGCAGAGTGTTCCAACAGAGAGGCAGGTAGAGCAGAGTGCTACAACAGAAAGAGAGAGGCAGAGCAGAGTGTTCCAACAGAGAGAGAGGCAGAGCAGAGTGTTCAAACAGAGAGAGAGAGGCAGAGGAGAGTGTTCCAACAGAGAGAGAGAGGCAGAGCATAGTGTTCAAACAGAGAGAGAGACAGAGCAGAGTGTTCCAACAGAGAGAGAGAGAGAGTGTTGCTCCAACAGAGAGAGAGGCAGAGCAGAGTGTTCCAACAGAGTGAGAGCAGTGTAGAGCAGAGTGCTCCAACAGGGAGAGTGAGGAAGAGCAGAGTGTTCAAACAGAGAGAGAGAGACAGAGCAGAGTGCTCCAACAGAGAGAGTGGCAGAGCAGAGTGTTCCAACAGAGCGAGAGTGGCAGTGTAGAGCAGAGTGTTCCAACAAAGAGAGAGGTAGAGCAGAGTGTTCCAACAGAGAGAGAGGCAGAGCAGAGTGTTCAAACAGAGAGAGAGAGGCAGAGCAGAGTGTTGCAACAGAGAGTGAGAGAGAGAGCAGAGTGTTCCAACAGAGAGAGAGGCAGAGCAGAGTGTTCCAACAGAGAGAGGCAGAACAGATTTTTCCAACAGAGAGAGAGAGAGCAGCGCAAAGAGTTCCAACAGAGAGAGAGGAAGAGCAGAGTGTTCCAACAGAGAGAGCCAGAGCAGAGTGTTCCAACAGAGAGAGAGAGAGGCAGAGCAGAGTCTTCCAAGAGAGAGAGAGAGAGAGGCAGCGCAAAGAGCTCATACAGATAGAGAGGCAGAGCAGAGTGTTCCAACAGAGAGAGAGGAATAGCAGAGTGTTCCAACAGAGAGAGGCAGAGCAGAGTGTTCCAACAGAGAGAGAGAGAGGCAGAGCAGAGTCTTCCAAGAGAGAGAGAGAGGCAGCGCAAAGAGCTCATACAGATAGAGAGGCAGAGCAGAGTGTTCCAACAGAGAGAGAGGAATAGCAGAGTGTTCCAACAGAGAGAGGCAGAGCAGAGTGTTCCAACAGAGAGAGAGAGGCAGAGCAGAGTCTTTCAACAGAGAGAGAGAGGCAGAGCAGATTGTTCCAACAGAGAGAGAGGCAGAGCATAGTGGTACAACAGAGAGGCAGAGCAGAGTGTTCAAACAGAGAGAGAGGCAGAGAAGAGAGCTTCCAACAGAGAGAAAAGGCAGAGCAGAGTGTTCCAACAGAGAGAGAGGCAGAGCAGAGTGTTCCAACAAAGAGAGAGTCAGAGAAGAGTGTTCCAAAGAGAGGCAGGTAGAGCAGAGTGCTACAACAGAAAGAGAGAGGCAGAGCAGAGTGTTCCAACAGAGAGAGAGGCAGAGCAGAGTGTTCAAACAGAGAGAGAGGCAGAGCAGAGTGTTTAAACAGAGAGAGAGGCAGAGCAGAGTGTTCGAACAGAGAGAGAGGCAGAGCAGAGATCCAACAGAGAGAGAGAGGCAGAGCAGAGTGTTCAAACAGAGAGAGAGACAGAGCAGAGTGCTCCAACAGAGAGATTGGCAGAGCAGAGTGTTCCAACAGAGCGAGAGAGGCAGTGTAGAGCAGAGTGCTCCAACAGGGAGAGTGAGGCAGAGCAGAGTGTTCAAACAGAGAGAGAGAGACAGAGCAGAGTGCTCCAACAGAGAGATTGGCAGAGCACAGTGTTCCAACAGAGCGAGAGAGTCCGTGTAGAGCAGAGTGTTCCAACAGAGAGGCAGGTAGAGCAGAGTGCTACAACAGAAAGAGAGAGGCAGAGCAGAGTGTTCCAACAGAGAGAGAGGCAGAGCAGAGTGTTCAAACAGAGAGAGAGAGGCAGAGGAGAGTGTTCCAACAGAGAGAGAGAGGCAGAGCATAGTGTTCAAACAGAGAGAGAGACAGAGCAGAGTGTTCCAACAGAGAGAGAGAGAGAGAGGCAGTGTAGAGCACAGTGCTCCAACAGAGAGAGAGGCAGAGCAGAGTGTTCCAACAGAGTGAGAGGCAGTGTAGAGCAGAGTGCTCCAACAGGGAGAGTGAGGAAGAGCAGAGTGTTCAAACAGAGAGAGAGAGACAGAGCAGAGTGCTCCAACAGAGAGAGTGGCAGAGCAGAGTGTTCCAACAGAGCGAGAGTGGCAGTGTAGAGCAGAGTGTTCCAACAAAGAGAGAGGTAGAGCAGAGTGTTCCAACAGAGAGAGAGGCAGAGCAGAGTGTTCAAACAGAGAGAGAGAGGCAGAGCAGAGTGTTGCAACAGAGAGTGAGAGAGAGAGCAGAGTGTTCCAACAGAGAGAGAGGCAGAGCAGAGTGTTCCAACAGAGAGAGGCAGAACAGATTTTTCCAACAGAGAGAGAGAGAATGTTGAAAAGAGTTCCAACAGAGAGAGAGGAAGAGCAGAGTGTTCCAACAGAGAGAGCCAGAGCAGAGTGTTCCAACAGAGAGAGAGAGCAGAGCAGAGTCTTCCAAGAGAGAGAGAGCGAGGCAGCGCAAAGAGCTCATACAGATAGAGAGGCAGAGCAGAGTGTTCCAACAGAGAGAGAGGAATAGCAGAGTGTTCCAACAGAGAGAGGCAGAGCAGAGTGTTCCAACAGAGAGAGAGAGGCAGAGCAGAGTCTTTCAACAGAGAGAGAGAGGCAGAGCAGATTGTTCCAACAGAGAGAGAGACAGAGCAGAGTGTTCCAACAGAGAGAGGCAGAGCAGAGTGTTCCAACAGAGAGAGAGAGTCCGACCAGAGTCTTCCAACAGAGAGAGAGAGAGACAGAGCAGAGTGTTCCAACAGGGAGAGTGGCAGAGCAGAGTGTTCCAACAGAGAGAGAGGCAGAGCAAAGAGTTGCAACAGAGAGAGAGAGGCAGACAGAGTGTTCCAACAGAGAGAGAGAGGCAGAGCAGAGTGTTCAAACAGAGAGACAGGCAGAGCAGAGTGCTCCAACAGAGAGAGAGGCAGAGCAGAGTGTTCCAATAGAGAGAGAGGCAGAGCAGAGTCTTCCAACAGAGAGATAGAGGCAGAGCAGAGTGCTCCAACAGAGAGAGAGGCAGAGCAGAGTGTTCAAACAGAGAGAGAGGCAGAGCAGAGTGTTCTTACAGAGAGAGGCAGAGCAGAGTGTTCCAACAGAGAGAGAGAGGCAATGTTGAGCAGAGTGTAACAACAGAGAGAGAGGAAGAGCAGAGTGTTCCAACAGAGAGAGCCAGAGCAGAGTGTTCCAACAGAGAGAGAGAGATGCAGAGCAGAGTCTTCCAAGAGAGAGAGAGAGGCAGCGCAAAGAGCTCATGCAGATAGAGAGGCAGATCAGAGTGTTCCAACAGAGAGAGAGGAATAGCAGAGTGTTCCTTCAGAGAGAGGCAGAGCAGAGTGTTCCAACAGAGAGAGAGGCAGAGCAGAGTCTTTCAACAGAGAGAGAGAGGCAGAGCAGAGTGTTCCAACAAAGAGAGAGGCAGAGCAGAGTGTTCCAACAGAGAGAGGCAGAGCAGAGTGTTCCAACAGAGAGAGAGAGTCAGAGTAGAGTCTTCCAACAGAGAGAGAGAGGCAGAGCAGAGTGTTCCAACACAGAGAGAGGAAGAGCAGAGTGTTCCAACAGAGAGAGAGGGGCAGAGCAGAGTCTTCCAGCAGAGAGAGAGAGGCAGAGCAGAGTGTTCCAACAGAGAGAGAGAGGCAGAGCAAAGAGTTGCAACAGAGAGAGAGAGGCAGACAGAGTGTTCCAACAGAGAGAGAGAGGCAGAGCAGAGTGTTCAAACAGAGAGAGAGACAGAGCAGAGTGCTCCAACAGAGAGAGAGGAAGAGCAGAGTGTTCCAATAGAGAGAGAGGCAGAGCAGAGTCTTCCAACAGAGAGATAGAGGCAGAGCAGAGTGCTCCAACAGAGAGAGAGGCAGAGCAGAGTGTTCAAACAGAGAGAGGCAGAGCAGAGTGTTCAAACAAAGAGAGAGGCAGAGCAGAGTGTTCTTACAGAGAGAGGCAGAGCAGAGTGTTCCAAAAGAGAGAGAGAGGCAATGTAGAGCAGAGTGTACCAACAGAGAGAGAGGCTGAGCAGACTGTTCCAACAGAGAGAGAGGCAGAGCAGAGTCTTCCAACAGAGAGAGATAAGAGCAGAGTGTTCCAACAGAGAGAGAGAGCCAGCACAAAGAGTTGCAACAGAGAGAGAGGCAGAGCAGAGTGCTCCAACAGAGAGAGAGGCAGAGCAGAGAGCTCCAACAGGGAGAGAGAGCCAGAGCAGAGTGTTCCAACAGAGAGAGATAGGCAGCGCAAAGAGTTGCAACAGAGAGAGAGAGGAAGAGCAGTGTTCCAACAGAGAGAGAGGCAGAGCAGAGTGTTCAAACAGAGAGAGAGAGGCAGTATAGAGCAGAGTGCTCCAACAGAGGGAGAGGCAGAGCAGAGAGCTCCAACAGGGAGAGAGAGGCAGAGCAGAGTGTTCCAAAAGAGAGAGAGAGGCAGAGCAGAGTGTTCCAACACAGAGAGAGGCAGAGCAGAGTGTTCCAACAGAGAGAGAGAGGCAGAGCAGAGTGTTCCAACAGAGAGAGAGGCAGAGCAGAGCAGAGTGTTCAAACAGAGAGAGAGGCAGAGCAGAATGCTCCAACAGAGAGAGAAAGGCAGAGCAGAGAGTTCCAACAGAGAGAGAGGCAGAGCAGAGTGTTCCAACAGAGAGAGAGGCAGAGCAGAGTGTTCCAACAGAGAGAGAGAGAGGCAGAGCAGAGTGCTCCAACAGAGAGAGGCAGAGCAGAGTGTTCAACCAGAGAGAGGCAGAGCAGAGTGTTTAAACAGAGAGAGAGGCAGAGCAAAGTGTTCCAACAGAGATAGAGGCAGAGCAGAGTGTTCACACAGAGAGAGAGGCAGAGCAGAGTGTTCCAACAGAGAGAGAGGCAGAGCAGAGTGTTAGAACAGAGAGAGAGGCAGAGTAGAGTACTCCAACACAGAGAGGCAGATCAGAGTGTTCAACCAGAGAGAGGTAGAGCAGAGTGTTCAAACAGAGATAGAGGCAGAGCAGAGTGTTCACACAGAGAGAGAGAGGCAGAGCAGAGTGTTCCAACAGAGAGAGAGGCAGAGCAGAGTGTTCGAACAGAGAGAGAGAGAGGCAGAGCAGAGTGCTCCAACAGAGAGAGAGGCATAGCAGAGTCTTCCAACAGAGAGAGAGGCAGAGCAGAGCAGAGCGCTCCATCAGAGAGTGGCATAGCAGGGGGAGGGTTGAAAGTCAACGCCCACAGGGTACCGCCATCGATCTGACACTGAGAGACCCTGTGACTAACATCACGTCATTAACTCAGACCATATTAGACAATATGCTATGAAGGTCATAAAAACGGACTTATTTGGAAATTTAGAAACGTGCAACATTGTTGGAATGTTCTGTGCAAACTTCATGAATATCACAATAACAGTCTTGCAACACTGTAGGAGTGTTCTGTTCAACATAAGTTAAACATTGTTTGAATGTCATCCCAACTGAGCATATTTTATGTTTTGGGAACCTATCTCTTGTAATGTATCCACACTGTTCCCACAACCTAATTAAATATTCTGTGAACCGATATAACTCAGAAAGGCTGTTGTGTCAACATTCTTGCAACATGAAAGGAATGTTTTTTTCACCAAGATACAAACGTTATCTGAATGTCAGCACAACTGGGCAGTTATAGTGTTTTGGGATTATATCTACTGTCATATGCCCACAATGTTCCCACAACCTAAAAAAAACCACACACTCTGGTAGGTTTTTAACAACAGAAAAAAATGTTTTCTGGCCTAAGAACATTCTTGTAACATCAGGTGAAAATAAATATTAGAATCATCCAAACAACTGGGCAGTTTTTGTGTTTTGGGAATAAATATGTTGTGATGACAATGTGCTTGCCAGACTGTTCCCTCAACCTAATGAAACATTCTGGGAACCTTTAAAGAACAGATGAAATGTGTTCTAGGAACATTCTTGCAACATCAGGATAACGTTTTATGCAAACATTGTACAATCATCAGCACGACTGGACAGTTTTTGTGTTATTAGAACATAAAACCAATCTTGGTTTGCTGGGTCTCTTGCTGGGCCTAAATGTGACTGAAGGATCCACTCAGAAATGCACCTTCTCCTCAAAAATAAGAATTGATTTTAATCAGATTTTAATCATTTCAGAAGTTTGCTTCCTATTGAATGAATGAATATCAAAGTATGTATTCCATTTGTATTATTATGTTTATCATCTACTAAATCATACAGAGTAAGATTATTTTTACACCATGAAGTAATTTTCTATTCCTTTCTGCAGTTATCTGTTCATCTCATCTCAGTTTTAGTCACACATCCTTTCGTTGCTTATCAAAATCTAACATGGTTTCCTCCCCTCTCTCCCTCCCCGTCATCCTCTGATCCTCTGTTGCCCCCCGTTTCCTCCCCTCTCCCCGTCTCCCTTTCACTCCCCCTTCCACACCTCACTCCCTCTGTCTTTCTCTCCCAGGTGAGTGATGTGCGGTGCGAGTGTTATGTGTGTCTAGCGAGAGCGTGAGCCAGCGAGTGAGAGCAGTGTGTGTGTGTGGACAAAGCGAGCGCAGAGAGAGCCCCTTACACGGAGCATGCCTCTGCGCCCTGCAGCCGGCAAACATGAGCCACCCAACTCTCCACAGCAGGACTAGCACACACACACACACTCACACACACCCCCCTACACACACACCAACGGCAGCCAGGGGGCCAGCTCTGACAGCGGCAGCTCACAGGAAGAGGACAGCGGCATTCCTGGTTCTGTCGGTGTTTTCTCTTTCCGTCCCGCTCGGGAGCGGAGCCCCAGTGCAGGAGGAGGCATGGAGGAGCCACAGGGCAACACTCTGGTGATCCGCATTGGAATACCAGACCTGGCACAGACGGTGAGTTACAGCGTCGCTCATACTGTTGGACTGCTACTGTTACTGAGAGAGAGAGCTCCTGGTGCCTCTCTCTCTATATCTTTCTGTCGGATCTCTCTCTCCCTCTATTCCCTTTCTCTGTTCTCCCTATCGTCTCTCTGCAGCCCTTTTTTCTTTCAGTTTTTATCAGTCCTTCCCTCTTTCTCTCTCGCCTTCACTGCCTTTCTCTCTCCGGGATATACACTCTCGCCTACTCTATTTGCTCTTCGGATTGCTTGCACCCTCTCTTCCTCTCCATCACTTCCTCTCCATCACTTCATCTCCATCTCTTCCTCTCCATCTCTTCCTCTCCATCTCTTCCTCTCCATCTCTTCCTCTCCATCTCTTCCTCTCCATCTCTTCCTCTCCATCTCTTCCTCTCCATCTCTTCCTCTCCATCTCTCTCTCTCTCTCTCTCTCTCTCTCTCTCTCTCTCTTCTCTCTCTCTCCCCTATTCTATCTTTCTCTCTCTTCTGTTCTATCTCTCTCTTTCTCTCTCGCTAATAAATCTCTTCAAATGTCTTCATTAGCTCAGCTATAGCCGACTTTGACAACTGGGCACTTAGAGATGGAGGAAGGGGGAGGGAAAATGGAGGGCGGGAGAGAAAAGTATAAGGAAACAAGTAAAGGTGGAGAGAAGAGCTGTGAGTGACATTGTTAATTCAAAGAGCAGAGAGAACGACTAATACAACTTGAAACTGAGAAGAGAGTAACATTCTCTCTGAACTGTCATACGTATATCTTTTGTGTGTGTGTGTGTATTTGTATGAGTGTCGGTCATCTGTGCGTGTGTGTGTGTGTGTGTGTGTGTGTGTGTGTGTGTGTGTGTGTGTGTGTGTGTGTGTGTGTGTGTGTGTGTGTGTGTGTGTGTGTGTGTGTGTGTGTGTGTGTGTGTGTGTGTGTGTGTGTGTGTGTGTGTGCATGCATGCCTCATGTGGAGGTGTTTTATCCTGGGGCTTGGGCATAGGGATGTCCCCTGGGATGAAGCTTGACTGTTCCAGGCTTTGAATGGTATCCTAGACCTGTTCTCCCAGACTCTGGCTCTCTACAGTGGCGGTGCGTAGGTAAAATCACTAAGGAAGCCAAGCCAGGAAAAGCCATATTACAACCTATTTGTTGTGATAATTATGTTATCTGCTTTAGTTTGCCACCGTGATATAATAAGGCCGAAACAACAAAAAGATAACAGTCACACAGGGATCAATAAATTCAGCCACACAATTGTTTCATCACAAAACCGGAGAGCAACATCTGTCTGGTGAAGTACACAAAGCATATTGCCTGTAACAAACAGTTACATGACCTAAAGCATGGTCAAGCAAGTTAATGTTTCAGACATTTTCAGACTACTGAACAACTATTGATCTAGAACCATTGACAATTACCACAAGCCGCATAGAAA
Source organism: Oncorhynchus masou masou (assembly GCF_036934945.1). NCBI lineage: Eukaryota > Metazoa > Chordata > Actinopteri > Salmoniformes > Salmonidae > Oncorhynchus > Oncorhynchus masou. The sequence continues at coordinate 67,647,303 of NC_088242.1, read as the reverse complement.
ACAGGAGCTGCTTCCAATATTCCAGGCACAATTTCGACTTCAACATTTCAACATCATCAAATCAACTCTAGAGCCTATGCTTAGTCTAATACAGTGACATCTTAAAGATAGCAAAATCTATTTAGTCCAACAACGTTAGTTAAATATCATGTGGCGTTCCATGGTACTGATTTGTGTACGTGTGTGTGTGTGTGTGTGTGTGTGTGTGTGTGTGTGTGTGTGTGTGTGTGTGTGTGTGTGTGTGTGTGTGTGTGTGTGTGTGTGTGTGTGTGTGTGTGTGTGTGTGTGTGTGTGTGTGTGTGTGTGTGTGCAAAAATGCCATGCTCCTGTCTTTCATGTTGCCAAATCTGTCTGACTGTCATCCAGTACACACTTTTAGTTGTTGTTGTACTAGACTAGGCTACCTGGATTTCTCGTATGGACAATTATGAGCGAGCTAGTTAATATCAGCTTTCTATATTGAATTTCTATCCTCTCAGGCCAGGGGTACAATGTATGAATTTATGGTTGGATCAGAATCACCATTATAATCATATAAAATACCCATCTCCATCCATCATTCATTTAGGAAAGGGCTGAATTTATCTAGCTAGCCACCAGAGGACAATGACACAAAAACATTTTTTATGTCAATGACGTTTTGCCTTTGATGTGATTGGTGTGAAGCCAATTCCAAACCGCCTCCCCTTGACACTTTTTTTTGGTGTACCAGGACCATTCACAGTTGACCTCAATTTAATTTAGCTAGGCCTCCAGGGTGGCTCAGTGGTCTAAGGCACTACATCGCAGTGCTAGCTGTGCCACCAGAGACTCTGGGTTTGAGCCCAGGCTCTGTCGCAGCCGGCCGCGACCGGGAGGTCCATGGGGCGACACACAATTGGCCTAGCGTCGTCCGAGTTAGGGAGGGTTTGGCCAGCAGGGATATCCTGTGTGTCTCATCATGCACTAGCGACTCCTGTGGCGGGCTGGGCGCAGTGCACACTGACCAGGTCACCAGGTGTACAGTGTTTCCTCCGACACATTGGTGTGGCTGGCTTCTGGGTTGGATGCGCGTTGTGTCAAGAAGCAGTGCGGCAAGGTTGGGTTGTGTTTCGGGGGACGCGTGGCTCTCGACATTCGCCTCTCCCGAGTCCATACGGGAGTTGCAGCGATTAGACAAGATTGTAACTATTGATTGGATACCATGAAATTGTTTTATCATGCCTGCCTCCTGCCTGCCTCCTGCCTGCTTCCCGCTGTTGGTTGTTGGCTGGCTAAATAACTGCAGAACCACTGTTCAAATCCCTTCAAGCATTTTTTGTACCTCGCTATTCAAGGACCCCTTCTCTGAACTACTGTGTGTGTGTGTGAGTACATGTGTGTGGGATCGTACATGTGTACATGTGTTAGTGTGCATGTGTGTGCACCTGCGTACACGTGTGTATGTGCCTGCGTGCGTGTGTGTGTGTGTGCGGCAGAAGGTGGCAGGGGACAAAGCAGATGTCCAGATGATAAGGCTGTGTGTGTTTCAGGCCCATTTTCCATGTCCCCTCTTCTCTCTCTTCTCTCACCAGCCAGACGTACTCAGAGCCTGAGTTGGCAGGCTGAGATAGAAGGATATATATAGACAGAGAGACCGAGAGAGAAAAGCGAAAGAGAGAGAAAAAGAGATTGAGAGAAATGAAGACTGAGAGATGGGTGGAGGGATTGAGAAAGAGAGAAAAGGAAACATTAAGGACAGGGAATTCCCTCATCGTCATCGCTCTCTCTCTCCACTGCAGGGCTGTTTGGGGCCTTAGAGGTTGGAGAAGGTTGTACTAAAGGTGATTCATGTTTAATGGAATATATTAGCCTTGTCCTACTTTGAACCCTTTTCAAATCAATCTGCACTGGAATGGTTGGAAAATGTAATTTCTGTTTTTGTGAGAAGTCTATATAGAAACTCAATTAATAGGTATCCCATGCCATGGGGATATTTTACACAAGAGTAGTTCTATCCCAGGTGTGATTGTTTAACATGGAATGTTACTCCTATGGCATGTTGTGGTATGTCATGTGTAATAGTATGCTTATTAATGGAAGGTGATGGCCTGGAACTCTATTTAGCGTAAATAGGGCTGAGAATTGCCAAGGACCTAACGATATGATCACTATATTTAGGTAGCGATAGAATATGTATTACAATTCTCACAATTCTATAAGAATTGCAATTTCAGACTGTGATTTTATTGCGATTCAATACTACAAACATATTTCTCACCATATGTCTGCTTCAGAGGGACAAGAGGAAGCCACGAGAATGAGTTTTGATCAGTCATGGAAATCGAAGTGTTTGAAACTAATTGGCTTCCTATTTAAAAAGAAAATGGAGAACATGCTAAGAAGGAAAAATACTGGGGTTTTGGTGCAGGTACAGCTTACTACTGTAGCGCAAAAATTATATTATGGTATCATCGAATGGATTCCATAAGATATATTATCAAAAATAGTATCCCGATATGGAACTGTTAAAATGTTCCCATCATTACTACTACAGAATATACAGTACAGCACTGAAGGCCCAATGGCGTTATAACAGTATAGTGTTGTATGAGCCCAAGGCCAAAGTGACTATTACATCACCCATTCTGGTTGTATGGGCTCCCCATTATCCTAATTTATTTCTTTATCTTAACCGTTAGGAGATTTAGGAAATGTCTGACCAGTGGGTCAAGCTGAATCAGTAGTTCAGCAAAGTCAGCAAAGCCTAGTAGTGGAAGCACAATTATGGAAATGGTGTTTCCTGCTTTACAGTAGTTTGGGTGAGTGTGTGTCCCTCCCACACACTCACCCATTCACTATGAGGTTGTCTGGTTTTAAAAAGAAGAGATCTAAATGAAGCAAAATGGAATCCTTAGTCACCGCCCCTGCAGATGATCTTAGATGAATCATATGAGTTACTAAAGTGGGTGGTATGAATTCACTGAGAAAGGAACGGACTCTGAGATGTTTTTCTAAGAATGAATAAGCTAGTTGTCCTGGATAAGATTCCTTAGCAGAATCCACTGAATAACGAGCAAGTATTTGTTCCGGTTGCAATGTGGGTATTCTCTTCTGGCTCAAATATCTGTTCTTTCTTTCCATTTTCATGCACCATGCATCACTTTGTCTGGTGCTCTGTCTAGCCTCTCCTTTGCAGGCTGCTCATGTAGCGTTCACCTACACACAAGCACACACACACTGAGCTATGCTGGGTCCTCCCTCTCTGGAAAACACTTGGCAATTGAGCACAGGGAGGGAGATAGGGAGAGATGGATGGAGGGATAGTTATGAGGGAGACAGAGAGAGGGAGATGAAGAAACGCAGAAGAGAGCTGGGAGGGAGATGGAAGCTCTGTCTCGTGCCACAAGCTGCTGTGAATTAAGCTAAAAATAGTAACAGGGGACGTGAGTTACCTACTAAAGAGGAGACACACACCGGCAGGAGTGTGTGTGTGTGTGTGTGTGACAGATTTAACTTCAGTCAAACTGTCTGGGTCGGAAAGGTACAAGACATGCACTGTAACATGAGGACCGAAATGGACTGAAAGTGTTGGTACTGAAACAGCAGCGTTACTTTTAGAAGGTGATGATACTGGCACTCTCACATCGGCTACACTATGGCTTTGGAGTGTAACTGAAATGGTGTAAAGTGTATGACCTGAAAAGGTTTGCATTATCTCTCAGTCAATAATTAAACTCTACTGTGTTATAGATTTGATTTGATTTGATTATCGATGGGACTAGACAAAAAGTTCTGTAAGTCTCTCAGGATAAGAGCGTTTGCTAAATGACCTAAATGTCAAATGAACAATGTTGAGCTCTCAAGGCAATTACACCTTCTGATCAGTCCATGATCTGCACTACACCACGAGATTTAAACTGCACAGGCATGTTTATGTGCAGTGCATGATGCTAGGATATATCTGCAATAGAATGGTGCCTCTCTCCCAGTCTTCTCCCTTTATGCTGCCCTCCACTTGTCCCCCTCTGCTCCCCTCCCCTCACCCCAAGTTTCACAATATGTGGCAGTTTGTAACAGAATTCTCTCCCCGTTTCTCTGCGTGTTGTGGGTGACCCCCTAAGGCTGTAGAAGCTCTTCTGACTGATGTAATATTGTTCTTCCCTCTATTGGCTTGATATCTCAACTTACTGCTATAATACGCTACCCTCCTACTGTATCTGCTTCTTATTGGTGTGGAGAGAGCAGGAGACTGGGAATCAGACTGGTGACTGAGACTTTCTCCAAAACAGTGTGTGTGTGCATGCTTGTGTGTGTATGTGTGTGTGTTTGAATCCCTGTTGACTGACATTAACAGTAGGTCTGTTTGGCGTGTGCTGTCTCGCCTGTCAGTGATTGGAGAAGAGAGGCGGTTTGAAGGATAGAGGATAGGGGTGCGTGTGTGTGTCTGGGTGAGTGCATGTGTGTGTTTGTGAGGGGGGATTGGTTAGAGTGAGAGAGTTTAATGGCTATTTGAAGGCTATATAGCGAGATCATGTCCTTCAAATCTGACAGTGTGTGTATTTATGTTTGACTCTGTGTGTGAGTGGGTTGGGGGCGATAATGACATCACTTCTAACTTCCATGTTTCCTTTAGCTCCTGGCCTGTTTTGGAGCAGAGATTGCTTTATTACTGTGTCAATCTCTTTTTGTGTGTGTGTGTGTGTGTGTGTGTGTGTGTGTGTGTGTGTGTGTGTGTGTGTGTGTGTGTGTGTGTGTGTGTGTGTGTGTGTGTGTGTGTGTGTGTGTGTGTGTGTGTAAATTGGTCTGTCCACGGTTGTTTATACAGTACGAGTCAAAAGTTTGGACACACCTACTCATTCCTGGGTTTTTCTTTATTTTGACTATTTTCTACATTATAGAATAAGAGGGAAGACCTCAAAACTATGAAACAATGAAATTACCATGTGAGTCGTGATTTGACTTTAACATTAATTCAAAGGCTGCTATTTATCTAATTAACTAATTATGTTTAATTTTACCTGATTAAATTATATAACAATTAACCGATTAGGATCTGGGGAACCACGAGAGCGGTTCTTTAAAGAGTTACCATCTTCCGAATTAAACTCTAAAAGGTCTTTAGCTATCACGTCAATAAACAGTCAACGTATTAATCATGACCTCGTATCATATCATCATTCTGAACAGTCGTAACCTCCTTGCATCTGCAAAAATCTTATTTAGCGGAATGACAACAATATGGCTGCTTTTTAAAGAAGAGATGAAGAGGGAGAGAGAGAGGGACAGAGACACTTAACATTGGTATATTCAGAAACTACTCTGACCTACAGTAACCATATGTTTTGCACTACCGCCGCCCGCTTTGAGTAAGAAGTCATGAATGTATTTACGTGAAATGCCTGGTTTCACAGGGAATCTCTCTCGGTGAACAGGGCAGATACCGATATAGCGTTAAAAGGCCAATATCGGCTGATAATATTGGCTGATAATATCAGTGAATCGATATATCATCTGTCCCTAGCTAAGATACTCAATACCAGAACCATACCATAGCCAAAAAAAGAAGGGCTATTACCCAAGGTCACTAAATGGCACTTGTTCCAGACAGATCTTTTGAATTCAGTATCATTACATTCAACATATTTTATGTACTAATTTCAGAGACAGCCATGGAGGCATGAATGAATCAATTATGCAATCAATTCACGTAGTTTTTTCCAGTTTAACTACATACATTTTACATACACCTTAGCCAAATAGATTTAAACTCACTTTTTCACAATTCCTGACATTAAATCCAAGTAAAAATTAGGATCACCACTTTATTTTAAGAATGTGAAATGTCACAATAATAGTAGAGAGAATGATTTATTTCAGCTTTCATTATCTTATCTTTTATCTTTCATTACATTCCCAGTGGGTCAGAAGTTTACATACACTCAATTAGTATTTGGTGACATTGCCTTTACATTGTTTAACTTCAAAAATGTTGGTAAGCCTTCCACAAGCTTCCAACAATAAGTTGGGTGTATTTTGGCCCATTCCTCCTAACAGAGCTGGTGCAACGGAGTCAGGTTTGTAGGCCTCCTTGCTCGCACACACTTTTTCAGTTCTGCCCACAAATAGCTATTTGATTGAGGTCAGGGCTTTGTGATGGCCACTCCAATACCACAACTTTGGAAGTAAGCTTGGGGTCATTGTCCTCATGAAAGACCCATTTTCCGACCAAGCTTTAACTTTCTGACTGATGTCCTGAGATGTTGCTTCAATATATCCACGTAATTTTCCTCCTCATGACGCCATCTATTTTGTGAAGTGCACCAGTCCCTCCTGCAGCAAAGGAACCCCACAACATGATGCTGCCAAGTCCTTGCTTCACGGTTGGGATGGTATTCTTTGGCTTGCAAGCCTCCACCTTTTTCCTCCAAACATGAAGATGGCCATTAAGGCCAAACAATTCTATTGTTGTTTCATCAGACCAGAGGGCATTTCTCCAAAAAGTACGATATTTGTCCCCATGTGCAGTTGCAAACCATAGTCTTGCTTTTCTATGGTGGTTTTGGTGCAGTGGCTTCTTCCTTGCTGAGCGGCCTATCAGGTTACGTCGATATAGGACTCGCTTTTACTGAGGATAGAGAGACATTTGTATTTGTTTCCTCCAGCATCTTCACAAGGTCCTTTGCTGTTGTTCATGGATTGATTTGCACTTTTCGCACCAAAGTACATTCATCTCTAGGAGGCAGAACACGTCTCCTTCCTGAGCGGTATGATGGTTGCGTGGTCCTATAGTGTTTATACTTGCGTACTATTGTTTGTACAGATGAACGTGGTACCTTCAGGCATTTGGAAATTGCTCCCAAGGATGAACCAGACTTGTGGAGGTCTACAATATTTTTACTGTGATCTTGGCTGATTTCATTTGATTTTCCCATGATGTCAAGCAAAGAGGCACTGAGTTTGAAGGTAGGCCTTGAAGTACATCCACAGGTACACCTCCAATTGACTCAAATTATGTCATTTAGCCTATCAGAAGCTTCTAAAGCCATGACATAATTTTCTGGAATTTTCCAAGCTGTTTAAAGGCACAGTCAACTTAGTGTATGTAAACTTCTGACCAACGGGAATTGTGATACAGTGAATTATAAGTGAAATAATCTGTCTGTAAACAATTGTTGGATATATTACTTGTGTCATGCACAAAGTAGATGTCCTAACTGACTTGCCAAAACTATAGTTTGTTAACAAGAAATTTATGGAGTGGTTGAAAAACGAGTTTTAATGACTCCAACCTAAGTGTATGCAAACTCCCGACTTCAACTGTAACAACATAATCGTAATAATTTATTTGAAAGGTAAATCTCTATTGATAAACTAGGTATATCAAGATGTAGCCTAGGCCTATTCATAATATTCAATAGGAGTGTGCATGGATTGCCATGCCCTGACATTAGAGAGCCGTTTTATTTCTCTGTTTGGTTAGGTCAGGGTGTGATGTGGGGTGTGCATTCTATGTTTTCTGTGTCTATGTTTTGGCCGGGTATGGTTCTCAATCAGGGACAACTGTCTTATCCTTGTTTCTGATTGGGAATCATACTTAGGCAGTCTGTTTTGCCACCTTAGGTAGGGGCAGTTGACTTTGTTAGTGGCCTGCATAGCTCTAGTAAGCGTCACGGCCGTTTTGTTGTTTCTCGTTTTTGTTGGCGACATTCAAAATAAAAAGAAATGTACGCTCACCACGCTGCACCTTGGTCCGGTCATTTCCCTGACGACGTTCGTGACATGGATTGAGTATTTGATCTATTTTCATGGGGCTGTTTCCCTTCCATTTGGGACTTGTTTTATTGTACTGATCAACAGCATTCGCATAGAAGAAGCAATCTCTTATTTTATAAATGTGAAGAGAGGGAGACGAAGTGAATGAATAATGTTTTTGCCAGTGACGGTATGGTTTTTGGTGACATCAGCTTTGAAATCATTAAAGTTTGCATATTATCAGAAAATATTAAGGTACTAATGGCTCTAAGAGGAGTGGGTGCGGCTCCAGATGGTGAACGGAAGCAGGTATTTGTGTGTCTGCGAGTCTGTTACACTTTCTGTAGCTATTTTGTTCGTAAAATCCTAAGTTTGTCAGTTTCTCTCCAGTTAGATATGTTTTTATGAGCTTGTTTGTTTCACTCATTTGGTGGATTATACTGCATCTCAACACAGGCCTGCATGAACTCCGCCACTCACAAACAAACCGAGAACAATACTCACTCACTGGAGACTTGGCTGACCATCTCAGACATGGATTCATATTGGACGATAAACGGATTTGGGTGTCCGCTTTGACTGGACCTAGTCTGCCTGTAAATCAATTGCTGATGGTGCAATAATGTAAGTGTCAGAGAGAGGCTATGTCTACCTGATATTGAACTGCTGTCAGTGTCAATAAGACATTTCTCACAGGAGAGTTCCCCCAAATATTCATCACAGTCGTTTACGTTCACACTAAAGTGATCATATTTATACTATGACTCAAAAACTGCAATCCTTATCTCCCGATGCCCCTGCTATTGTTTTAGATTTTAATCTCTGTTATTTAAAGAAATCACTGAGTTCCTTAAATGTCACCTCCCCAAGAAACCATAACAAGACCCTTGGGGCCTAGAAGTCCACAGCGAAAACTCCGCTCAGCTCATCTGACCACAATACTGTGCATATCTATAGGACTGTGCTGAAGAGGGAGAAAGCACAAAAACGTGATTTGAAGGTTTGGACCAATGACAGCACTCTGGGCTGTCTTTCAAGACTAGTGACGGTATAGATTAACTCACTGATGCGATTTGCAGTTATATCTCCTTCCATGAAGATACAGTGATTTCTAGCAGAAGTGTAACTATCTATCCCAACAACAAGCCTTGAGTTACCAAGTCATTGAAGGGCTTATTGTATAATAATGATACTGCTAAAAGGGAATCTAGAATTGAGGTGAGATAAGAAATCAAGAAGGCCAAACTGAAATAATGATAACTATGGTCGGGCTACAAGACAAGAGAATCAAGGTGATACAGGCTGATGGTTTTAACTCAAACAAATAACTGGCTGATGAGCTAAATGTTTTTTCAATCTCAGATTTGACAATCAACTACTTCAGTGGAGTAATCACTGAGATGTGTAGGAAGACAGCTGCTACTCTCGAGATGAAATTTAGCATCCAAAGTGTGTCACCAGCTGATTCAGACAGACCAAAGTTAAAAAGAGCCCAGGAGCAGACAACATTGGTGGACAGGTACTGAATTCATGTGCAGAAAAACTCAGTGAAACATTCCATTTTCATGCTGTCACTCAAGCTGCAGATGGTGCCCTAATTCTGGAAGCTCCTATGGTCATAAACAAATTCCCTAAGGTGCTAAGTGACTTCAGGACAGTGGCACTGACATCCTTTTTTTATTTAGTTTTTTATTTTACCTTCATTTAACCAGGCAGGTCAGTTAAGAACAAATTCTTATTTTCAATGACAGCCTAGGAACAGTGGGTTAACTGCCTGTTCAGGGGCAGAAGGACTAGTCCAACGCTCTAACCACTAGGCTACCCTGCCGCCCCTTGGTAATTAAATAATTTGAGAAGCTATCAAAGCAGAATGTACAGTCGTGGCCAAAGATTTTTAGAATGACACAAATATTAATTTCCACAAAGTTTTCTGCTTCAGTGTCTTTAGATATTTTTGTCAGATGTTACTATGGAATACTGAAGTATAATTACAAACAATTCATAAGTGTCAAAGGCTTTTATTGACAATTACATGAAGTTGACGCAGAGTGTCAATATTTGCAGTGTTGATCCTTTTTCAAGACCTCTGCAATCCGCCCTGGCATGCTGTCAATTAACTTCTGGGCCACATGCTGGCCGCAGTCCAATCCCTGTACCTTTTGCAGAATATCAGTCTGTCCCTGATGCTTTTCCTGGAGAGAAGTTGCTTCTTTGCTGCCCTTCTTGACACCAGGCCATCCTCCAAAATTCTTCGCCTCACTGTGTATGTAGATGCACTCACACCTGCCTGCTGCCATTCCTGATTATGCTCTGTACTGCTGGTGCCCCGATCCCGCAGCTGAATCAACTTTAGGAGACGGTCCTGGCACTTGCTGGACTTTCTGGGGCGCCCTGAAGCCTTCTTCACAACAATTGAAGCGCTCTCCTTGAAGTTCTTGATGATCCGATAAATGGTTGATTTAGGTGCAATCTTACTGAAAGCAATATCCTTGCCTGTGAAGCCCTTTTTGTGCAAAGCAATGATGACGACACGTGTTTCCTTGCATGTAACCATGTTGACAGAGGAGAACAATGATTCCAAGCACCACCCTCCTTTTCAAGCTTCCAATCAGTTTTTCGAACTCAATCAGCATGACAGAGTGATCTCCAGCCTTGTCCTCGTCAACACTCACACCTGTGTTAACGAGAGAATCACTAACATGATGTCAGCTGGTCCGTTTGTGGTAGGGCTGAAATGCAGTGGATATGTTTTTTATTTTTATTCAATTAATTTGCATGGCAAAGAGGTACAATTGCAATTAATTACAATTAATCTGATCACTCTTCATAACATTCTGGAGTATATGCAAATTGCCATCATACAAACTGAGGCAGCAGACTTTGTGAAAATTAATATTTGTTTCATTCTCAACTTTTAGCCACGACTGTACAGTACTTTGTCAGGTTGAGAACTCCCTGGACCCCCTGCAGTTTGCTTACAGAGTCAAGGGGCTGGTGGAGGATGCCACTCAACTTCACCTACAATCACTTAGAGGGTGCAAACTATGAATTTAAATTACTGACATAATGATTTGAGTGTGTAGAATAGATTTGTAATTGTAAGCAATTATGTTACTGATGAGTTGTGAACATAAAAATAATAATCTGTAGTTGTCACCACATCTGTAGTTGTAAACACATTATCAAACCTGTAATTGTTGTGAACATGAATAAAAAAATTTTTTTGCATTTGTAATCGCATTCCTAAACTTGTAATTTACTAGTTGCGAGCAATATTTGCATCTGTACACCTGCACATGTCAATTTCGCAAACTCAAGACTTTTGGCAGAGCTTTAGCACCTTACCCTGACAGAAATATTTGTTGGCAAGGTGAGTGATAGAGAAGCAGGAAGATCTGGCTAGAAATGTAAAGGAAAATGATTAACAGACAAATGTCCTCAACTGTGCTACCTATGATATATCTCACAAATAAAATCCCTATACTTTAACGATGACAGTTTCTCCATCCTAGAGGGGGAGATCAACCATTTTCAGGCCCAGGGACATAGTCTATGGTGACCTCAGTGCCAGAACTGATCAAGAACCTGACACTCACCACGCAGGGGGACAAACACCTACCTGGAGGTAACAGCATTGCCTCATATATATGCCCCTTTAGACAAAACTAAACAACCAACAAAAATGGGTCACAACTCCTGCAACTCTGTCGCACACTGGGTCTGTGCATAGTCAATGGTAAGTGTCGAGGGACTTCCATGGTAGGTACACCTACAGCTCATCCTTTAGCAATAGGACCGTAGATTACTTTATCACTGGCCTCAACCCAGAGTCTCTCAGAGCGTTCCAAGTCACTATTAGATCACAGCAAAATCACAGTCCAGATGGCAACAGCTGCAGGGGGGTGGCGACAAGCACAAAGACAGGTGAAACAGATCAGGGAGTGACAGAGACCTTCTTGCTGCCTGTCTCTGCATGATTGAAGAAGGCAATGGTGCTCTGCCGGGTCTTTTTAAAAATGGCAGGTGGGGAAGCGAAAGCTTTGTCCAACTTATCACCTCTAAAATGTAAATACAACACTGTGAAGAGGTTATACAATGTCTCATTACATACCTATTTGAAGGTTTGTGCCTTAGGGTTTTTAGGGCAGAGCTAAATTTATCTTCACAATTAAACTGCAGATGTCACGGTTTTGAGTCATGATGGCTCGCAGTGATTATTCAAAAAACGAACAATTGATTGAATTAACTATTTATTAACTCACGAGTAATTAACTGTACAATCACCATTACACAAATTTCTTGTTTTTAATCTGCGAGAGATGCGCTACACCTGGTGGAAAGAGGCTGTACAGCACAGAATGAGTTGAAATTTACGTCACAATTTAACGTACAACATCAGAGGGTTCCGTTTCTTCAACTTTTCTCCGCTATTGGTCCATCACCGTGTAAATCAACGCTTTAATAGGAACGTAGTTCACAACCCCGCATATTGATACCAATACAGTCGCTACAGTTCCATGAGTTTTCATTGCAGCCTCGTTTGAATGCTGATGTTGCGCAAATGTGTACGGATCGGGATTAGTCACCGAGAAGCCTAACAAAAAATCCTTTCACTGTCATAGTGAAGGTGTAAACTTGGGAGTAGAAAACCTAAACAGTATATTTGACCTTTCTCTATCAAATCTAAAAAATCTAAATCAAACAACCTAAGAAAATTAACAAGAATGGTAAATGTGCCTACGCCTGCACTATGGTGAATTACTAAAACAATACAGAAACACACTATGAAAAAAGAACGATCAGAATTTCAGAAATCATCTCAATGTAATTGAAGAATCCATAGAATCTAATCACTTCTGGGAAAATTGGAACTAAACCAACTACAACACGGAGAGTTGTCTATCCAAAAATGGAGATGAATGAATAAACCACTTCTTCAATCTTTTTGGCTCTATAACAAATAACAAACAGCAAAAACATATACATGATCAACTACCAGAACCCACTGGATTCTCCAATGACATTGACTGAACTATAGGACAAAATATACACCCAAATTGACATTTGCTCAGTACATTCTCAACTTTCCTAATATTAACCACATAGCTTATCTTTACAACAGGCATATAGCCTACCTCGCTGGCATGAAAATGAACAACAGGAAAAACCTCCTCCATTCGCTATTTAAGTGCGTAGATGGCATGTATTTTTTCCCACTGTCCCTATTTTGAGACAGGTGAATGATAATGGTCCATTCTAAATAAAAACTAATGTCACACATATATTATTTAGTATATGTATTAAATCAAGACTAGTCTGATGGGTTACAATATTAGCCTATCACTTGGGAATTATAGATAATCACTTGTGAATGATGCCCAGCATAAGGCAAGAAACATGTTTTTTGTGCAACTTTTTCAAATCATAGTCGCACGCCTCATGTAGCCTAGCCCATAGGCATATATGTTTTGATAAGGTTTGTATCACAATAAAGTGGCCAAATAACTTCTTAAAATGAAGCACATTCATCTGCGTTATAAGGGGCCTAACTGGCATACATAAGCAGTGTGTGAGTTTCAAGTTTGGAGAAGATCATTTTCACCCTTTCACCATTTTCACCTTATAAAAGCATTACATGCATAATCACATTTGAAGTCACTTTTGATGATGCTGTTTTCCCACTAACGGAACATTTGTGCGTATAGTCTAATGCCATGTATACATTACTGCCCTTATAATGTGAAGATATAGCCTAATAGTTTAACAACATTTAAGCTAAACGTTCTGATCTGTTGCGTCAGCCACATTGCGTTAAAAGGGTTTGTTGAAACTAGTTGTTGTATTAATTTGGGATCTATCGCATCCCACAACTGTCTCAGACTTTGTTTGGAATATTTCTTATATTTCTCGCACAGAATACTATGGGGGATAGTAGATTGACATAGGCGAGTGCTTCTGCTGTTCGTTAGGCCTACTCATCTTGTTGGCTGTGGACAGTCCTTCCAACATCTTCAATATGCATCTCGAAATTGGATTGGCACGCAAGCAGTTGCCCTCCTGATGTGTCAGTTGCCCTCCTGATGTGTCTTGTGTTCACTTGTAGCCTGTGAGAAACTCCGGATCAAGTGATGGAGAGCCATGTGAATGAGAGGTGCTTCTGAGTGCAGCAATGAGGAAGAAGGGCACAATTTCTGCACTCAGGGCCAAGGGCACAACGGCCACTGGCCGCAAAAGGCATGGATTTTTTTTAGGTTGCATTACATTCACACGAAGGGGATGCTGCCATGACGTTCGAGGCATTATCAACTGCTTGTCAAATTGTGAATGAGAGACAGCCTGCGCAAGTGTGTACAGCCTGCGTAAAAAACTAAGCAGAGCTCATGCCTTTCAAGCAATCATCATTAGAGTTGCATCATTACAGCCTTACAATGTAATAAACATCTAAACATATAGCCAACAACTAAAGTTACATTAATAACTCTAAATTAAGCATACATGAATACCTATTTCTTTAATATCCGCTCAACACGGAATAGCCGCATGTGCACACTCTCTCAAATTGTTTGGCGAAAATGTCCTTTCTATTTTATTCAGCTTTGTTCAATTGAATTCTTCATACCACATTTGGCATAGCCAGATCAGGACCTAACATAAGGACAACTCAGAATATGCTATTCTGTTCTTCTGAAGTAGACTACTTTTTGCTTATATCATGCTTCATTAGACATGTCTAAAATAAGTAATAGATTTATTCTGATGGTTTAGGCTATATTACAAGGATTTATTAGGCTTTTTAAAATGTAGATGTTCCAAAGGTCTGCATCAGTGACTTGTAGGCTATGTGTTAAAGCCAGGAGATGCTAAATGTGTTCATATTAATTAATGGTCAATTACTGTGAGACCGACAGTAATTTTCTTGACAATCACTGGCTAAAGATTTTGGTGACCGCCACAGCCCTAGGATGGACATAATCTTGTTGGCTGTCATGTAACATCAGTGATATCTGGGAACCTGTCCAAATTGTGTTTTTACACAACTAGTTCAAGCCACTGTCAGCCAAACATTTTGAATTTTCAAATGATATATACCCCTTGATTATGGCTTATACCTTATTTGGTATAACTGTGATATGATATTAAAATTAGAACAACGAAGAACTTGTCACGCCCTGACCATAGTTTGCTTTGTATGTTTATAGGTTTTGTTTGGTCAGGGTGTGATCTGAGTGGGCATTCTATGTTGTATGTCTAGTTTGTCTGTTTCTGTGTTTGGCCTGATATGGTTCTCAATCAGAGGCAGGTGTTAGTCATTGTCTCTGATTGGGAACCATATTTAGGGAGCCTGTTTTGTCATTGTGGGTTGTGGGTTGATTGTCTATGTGTAGTGTTTGTGTCAGCACGATTGATCATTAGCTTCACGGTTGTCACTTTGTTGTTTTGTAGTGTTCCGTTTTTCATTAAAACACTTACAGCGCTGCGCTTTGGTCCTCTCTTTCCACCGACGACAACCATGACAGAATCACCCACCACAACCGGACCAAGAGGCGTGGCAGCAGCAGCAGCATCACAAGACTCATGGACATGGGAGGACGAGTTGGACGGAAAAGGACCCTGGGCACAGCCAGGGGAATATCGCCGCCCCAAAGCAGAGCTGGAGGCAGCGAAGGCAGAGAGGCGCTGGTATGAGGAGGCAGCACGGCGGCGTGGATGGAAGCCCGAGAGTCAGCCCCAACAATTTCTTGGGAGGAGGCACACGGGGAGTGTGGTGAAGCCAGGTAAGAGACCTGCGCCAACTCCCCGTGCTTACCGGAGAGCGAGAGGGACCGGGCAGGCACCGTGTTATGCTGTGGAGCGCACAGTGTCCCCTGTGCGGGTGCATAGTCCGGTGCGGTACATTCCAGCTCCTAGTATTGGCCGGGCTAGAGTGGGCATCTAGGCAGGTGCCATGAAGCCGGCTCTACACATTGGGTCTCCAGTGCGTCAGCTCGGGGCGGCGTACATGGCACCAGCCTTACGCATGGTGTCCCTGGTTTGCCAGCACAGCCCAGTGCGGGCTATTCCACCTCGCCGCACTGGCCTGGCTACTGGGAGCATGCAACCAGGTAAGGTTGGGCAGGCTCTGTACTAAAGAGCTCCAGTGCGCCGCACCAGCCCTCCGGTGGCCGCCCCCCACACCAGGCTGTCTCTCCGTCTTCTGCCTACAGGTGCTTCCTCCTCTCCAGTGCTGCCAGAGCCTTCCTCCTGTCCTGAGCCGCCAGAGTCTCCCGTCTGTCCTGAGCTGGAAGTACCAGTGGCATGCTTAATATGGAAGTGGTTCGATGAAGTGGATGCTAAGCTACAGGACTGTTTTGCTAGCACAGTTTGGGATATGTTCCGGGATTCATCCAATATACCACATCAGTCACTGGCTTCATCAATAAGTGCATTGACAACGATGTCCCCTCAGTGACCGTACATATATATACCTCAACCAGAAACCATAGATTACAGGCAACATCCGCACTGAGCAAAAGTCTAGAGCTGTACACTAATCCGGATGTTTATAAGAAATCCTGTGACAGCCTCAGACAAGCCATCAACAGGCAAAGCATCAAAACAGGACTAAGATCGTATCCTAGTCTGACCCACGACTGATGTGGTACAGCTTGCAAACTATTATGGCTGACAAGGGGAAACCCAACCATGAGCTGCCCAGAGACGCGAGCCTACCAGACAAGTTAAATATATGCATTCTCTGCTTGCTTTGAGGCAAGCAACACTGGGCCATGCATGAGAGCACCAACTGACGACTTTGTGATCTCGCTCTCCGTAGCCGATGTGAGTAAGTCCTTTAAACAAGTTAACTTTCGAAAGTCCATGGGGCCAGACAGAATATCAAGACGTACTCAGAGCATGTGCTGATCAGCTGGTAAGTCAATTCACTGACATTTTCAAATTATCACTGACTCAGTCTGTAATATCAACTTGTTAGAAGCAGATCACCATAGTCTCCGAGCCCAAGAATTCTAAGGTAACCTGCTTAAATGTCTATTGCCCCTTAGCACTCGCGTCTATAGCCATGAAATGCTTTGTAAGGCTGGTTTTGGCTCACATCAACACCATCATACCAGAAATCCTGGACCCATTTCAAATCGCATACAGCCCCAACAGATCCACAGATGATGCAGATGGCTCACTGTTTGCCCATGGCTGTGTGGCCAGGTATGACTCCAAAAAGTTTGCTGATGACACGACAGTGGTAGGATTGATCCCTGACGATGATGAGACAACCTATAGGGAGGATGTCAGAGACCTGGTGTAAGTAGTAGTTCCCCTTGCTCTGCAAGGGCCGCTGCTTTTGTGGAGCGATGGGTAACGCTGCTTCGAGGGTGACTGTTGTTGATGTGTGCAGAGGGTCCCTGGTTCGCGCCCGGGTATGGGCGAGGGGACGGTCTAAAGTTATACTGTTACACTGGCCGTGTGGTGCCAGGACAACAACCTCTCCCTCTTTGCTGACGAAGAAGCTGATCATGGACTTCAGGAAAAGGAAGGCTGAGCATGCTCCCATCGGCATTGATGGGGCTGTAGTGGGTCGGGTCGAGAGCTTCAAGTTCCTTAGTTTCCACATCAGTAAGGAAATAACATGGTCATACATCCCTACACAGTTGTGAAGAGGGCATGACAGCACCTCCTCCCACTCGGGAGGTTGAAAAGTTTTGTCATGGGCCCTCAGATCATCCAAATGTTCTACAGCTGCACCATTGAGAGCATCTTTACTCATTTCATCACCGCAAGGCACTACAGAGCATTGTGAGTTGGCCCAGTACATCACTGGGGCCGAGCTCCCTGCCATCCAAGACCTCTATACCAGGCAGAGGAAGGCCCAAAAAATGAATAAAGACTCCAGCCACCCAAGCAATAGACTGTCTTCTTTGCTACCACACGACAAGCGGAACCAGTGCTACAAGTCTGGAACCAACAGGACCCTGAACAGCTTCTACCTCTAAGCCATGAGACTACTAAACAAGACTGCTAAATAACTAATCAATTGGCTACCCACTGCTGCTATTGTCTGTTAACTATCCTGTTGTCTAGTCACTCTAAGCCTACCTATATGTACATAGCTACCTCAATTACCTTCTCCCCTGCACATTGACTCGGAACTGACTGTACATATAAAATAAATAGAGCCTGCACACTCATAAGCTCCACCATGTACTTTTATTAATATACAAACAAGTTATGATCCTGCAAGGATCTTCGTCAGGTCATTTCACCGAAAGTGTACCACACCCATCTTTATAGACATAAGAAAAGCACCAAATAGGGCAATCTATACATATTTAAGTTGAAAGGTGTTAGCAAAAAAACAATATATATACAATTATTGAATATTATGACTGTATAACCATTTGTATCAGGTAGACAACATATACAGCACATTCGGAAAGTATTCAGACCCCTTGACTTATTCCACATTTTGCTATGTTACAACCGTATTCTAAAATGTATAAAGTATATACTTCCCTCATCAATCCTCACACAATACCCCATAATGACGAAACGAAAATAGGCATTTTGAAATGTTGGCAAATGTATTAAAAATACAAAACAGAAATACCTTACTTACATAAGTATTCAGATCCTCTTCTATGAGACTCAAAATTGAGCTCAGGTGCATCCTGTTTCAAGAACCATCCTTGAGATGGTTCTACAACTTGATTTGAGTCCACATGTGGTAAATTCAATTGATTGAACATGATTTGGAAAGGCACACATGTGTCTATATAAGGTACCACAGTTGACAGTGCATGTCAAAGCAAAAACCAAGACATGAGGTTAGAAGGATTTGTCCTTAGAGCTCCAAAACAGGATTGTGTCAAGGCACAGATCTGGGGAAGGGTACCAAAAAATGTCTGCAGCATTGCAGGTCCCCAAGAACACAGTGGCATCCATTCTTAAATGGAAGAGGATTGTAACCACCAAGACTCTTGCTAGAGCTGGCCGGCTGGCCAAACTGAGCATCGGGGGAGAAAGGCCTTGGTCAGAAAGGTGAAGGTGACCAAGAACCCAATGGTCACTCTGACAGAGCTCCAGAGTTCCTCTGTTTAGATCGGAGAACCTTCCAGAAGGTCAAACATCTCTGCAGAGTGGCCAGATGGAAGTCACTCCTCAGTAAAAGGCACATGATAGCCAGCTTGGAGTTTGCCAAAAGGCATCTCTAAAACTCTCAAGAGTTTTAAAGATTCTCTAGTCTGATGAAACCAACTCTTTGGTCTGAATTCCAAGTGTCACATCTGGAGGAAACCTGGCACCAGCCCTACAGTGAAGCATGGTGGTGACAGTATCATGCTGTGGGGATGTTTTCAACGGCAGGGACTGGGAGACTAGTCAGGATTGAGGGACGATGAATGTTGCAAGTTATAGAGAGATCCTTGATTAAATCCTGCTCCAGAGCGCTCAGGACCTCAGAATGAGGCGAAGGTTTACCTTCCATCAGTACAATGACCATAAGCACACAGCCAAAACAACGCAGGAGTGGCTTCGGGACAAGTCTCTGAATGTCCTTCAGTGGCTTAGCAAGAGCCCGGAATGGAACCCGATCGAACTCTGGAGAGATCTGAAAATAGCTGTGCAGCGACGCTCTCCATCCAATCTGACAGAGCATGAGAGGATCTGCAGAGAAAAATGGAAGAAACTCCCCAAATACAGGTGTGCCAAGCTTGTAGCATCATACCCAAGAAGACTTGAGGCTGTAATTGCTGCCAAAGGTGCGTCACAAAGTACTGAGTAAAGGGTCTGAACACTTATGTAAATGTGATATTTATTTATTTTTTGCTAAAAAAATCTAAAAAAAAAAAAATCTCAAAACCTGTTTTTGCGGTATTGTGTGCAGATTGTTGAGGACAAAACTATTTTCAATCCATTTTAGAATTAGCCTGTAAAGTAACAAAATGTGGAAAAATGCAAGTGGTCAGGAAATGGCTAATTGGAAAGTCCTCATTAAATCCTTTTGGAGACATGGTTCCAACCCGAATATCCAGTACGAATCTCTTTGCAATAGAAGTCTATCGATGTTCCCCCCTTGCCACGGGACTTTGACATGCTCGATACCCATGAATTTTAATGAGGCATCGTGTCTGGCAGTCATAAAGGGCATGGCAACTGGACTTTTGGGGTCTTGGTTTCTGATGCTACTCCTGTATTCGGAAATGCATCTAACACGGCATAGGCCAGGCCACAAGGACATTTCAATAGGTGGACTACGTTCTTTGTTTTCCTGTCAGAGGATGGTTGAATGTGAGGCATTTGTTCATGAAATTGCACTGTGCTTAACATACACACCTGTATTTTCCCTCTTGGACACGGTTATGCAAGATGTTCATTCGTGTGTTTGTGTGGGTGGTGAGGTGGGGGGGGGGGTATAGTCTGAGGTCTGTGTTCAGTGCCAGTGTTTTTTGATTTTCCCTTCAAACTCTATTTCTAATGGGGAATATTGGAGGAAACAAAGTGTTGAATGGTCTGAGTTCTTTTCCCGCTTCATTTCTAGACACTCGTCTTGGATTACATTCTTGAATTTTTCAGATGTCCTGTCCAGCCAATCCTCTTGGTGGCTCATTTAAAAACAAGTTATACAGGTGATCTGCCTGTTTGTCAAAGTTATCTTTGCAACACAGTCTACATACACAGTTATATTGGCTGATTGGGAGGATTCTGAAGATGGTCATACCATGGGTCATTTAGCTTTTTTTATTTAGGATTTTAGGACCATTTAGGTATAAAAAAATTCAGTATAAAAAGATTTGATAAAAGATTGAATTTGGCCTTTACTACTATAGCCGATAGTAACATATTTGAATAACACATGCATAAATGGAAAAAGAAGACCGATTTTGGGATGTATTATGGTCTAACATACACCGCTGTAACTTGGCCACCTTTCACCACCAATGTGGAATGCCGCCATAGGCAGATAAGGTGGATGTATAAATCTACCTTAAATTTACACATTTACAGTGCCTTGCAAAAGTATTTGGCCCCCTTGAACTTTGCAACCTTTTGCCACATTTCAGGCTTCAAACATAAAGATATAAAATTTCATTTTTTTGTGACGAATCAACAACAAGTGGGACACAATCATGGATATTTCAAATTTTTTTAACAAATCAAAAACTGAAAAATTGGGCGTGCAAAATTATTCAGCCCCCTTCTCGATTGGATTCAGGTCTGGACTTTGACTTGGCCATTCGAACACCAAACATAACGTTTTGCATTGTTGCCAAAAAGTTCAATTTTGGTTTCATCTGACCAGAGCACCTTCTTCCATGTTTGGTGTGTCTCCCAGGTGGCTTGTGGCAAACTTTAAACAACACTTTTTATGGATATCTTTAAGAAATGGCTTTCTTCTTGCCACTCTTCCATAAAGGCCAGATTTGTGCAATATACGACTGATTGTTGTCCTATGGACAGAGTCTCCCACCTCAGCTGTAGATCTCTGCAGTTCATCCAGAGTGATCATGGGCCTCTTGGCTGCATCTCTGATCAGTCTTCTCCTTGTATGAGCTGAAAGTTTAGAGGGACAGCCAAGTCTTTGTAGATTTGCAGTGGTCTGATACTCCTTCCATTTCAATATTATCGCTTGCACAGTGCTCCTTGGGATGTTTAAAGCTTGGGAAATCTTTTTGTATCCAAATCCGGCTTTAAACTTCTTCACAACAGTATCTCGGACCTGCCTGGTGTGTTCCTTGTTCTTCATGATGCTCTCTGCGCTTTAACGGACCTCTGAGACTATCACAGTGCAGGTGCATTTATACGGAGACTTGATTACACACAGGTGGATTGTATTTATCATCATTAGTCATTTAGGTCAACATTGGATCATTCAGAGATCCTCACTGAACTTCTGGAGAGAGTTTGCTGCACTGAAAGTAAAGGGGCTGAATAATTTTGCACGCCCAATTTTTCAGTTTTTGATTTGTTAAAAAAGTTTGAAATATCCAATAAATGTCGTTCCACTTCATGATTGTGTCCCACTCGTTGTTGATTCTTCACAAAAAAATACAGTTTTATATCTTTATGTTTGAAGCCTGAAAGGTGGCCAAAGGTCGCAAAGTTCAAGGGGGCCGAATACTTTCGCACTGTATATGGGGATTTTTGATCATGTTTGTTAGATTGAGGCACAGGTATTGTAAGTAAAGGATGGAAACTCTCTCCCCGCAGTAGCTCGTTTCTGTCTGTTGGTTTTCTTTTCAGATCTGCGCCAAATCATTACCCTCTATAATGATAAGAATATCAAGAAAATGTAGATTTTCCATAGCTCATTGTGAATTTCAGGTATTCGTTGCAGCTGTTTAAAAAGTAATAAAAGCTCATTTTCATCTCCACGAAATATAACCGTCATATCATCCACATAGCGATGCCATAACTTTATCCAGCTTAAAGAATTAAGAATGGATTGTTTTTGCTAAAAATAATGTCCTGTTCAAAGAGTCCCATGAAAAGGTTGGCGTAATTGGGAGCCATTGTGCTCCCCATCGCCGTGCACCCTGTTAGTAAGAAGAAGTCATTCTGAAATGAAAACGTTTTTAGTGAAGCACCAGTTCAGCCAATTCTTCGATGCATGGGGTGCTTGGGAGAGCCTCATGGGAGCACAGACTCAGAAAGAAGGTGAGAGCTTCTAGCCTTTCATGATATGAATAAATATACAATACAAGTCAAAGGTTTGGACACACCTACTCATTCAAAGGTTTTTCTTTATTTTACTATTTTCTACATAAAATGATGAAATAACACATATGGAATCATGTAGTAACTGTCACGTATGCCCCCTCTCCAGCCTCTAGGTCACCAGGCTGCTCGTTATGGCGCACACCTGTCACCATCGTGACATCCACTATGAGACTCACATGGACTCCATCACCTCCTTGATTACCTGCCCTATATACAGTTGAAGTCGGAAGTTTACATGCACCTCAGCCAAATACATTTAAACTCAGTTTTTCACCACTTCTGACATTTTAATTACAGTAAAAAGTCCCTGTCTTAGGTCAGTGATCCCTTCATGCGCCAATCCCTTTAGCGGGATCAATTTAACAACATCCAGTGAAATTGCAGAGCACCAAATTCAAACTCCAGAAATATCAATATTCAACATTCACAAAAATATAGGTGTAATAGATCAAAATTAAGCTTAACTTCTTATTTTTCCAGCCACTGTGTCAGATTTCAAAAAGGCTTTATGGCGAAAGCAGACCATGCGATTATCTGAGGGCAGCGCCCCGCATACAAACACATAAAAATAATTTTTCAATCAGGCAGGTATGATACAAAAGTCAGAAATAACGATATAATAAATGCCTTACCTTTGAAGATCTTCTTCTTTTTGCAATCCCAAATGTCTCAGTAACACAATGAATGGTTGTTTTGTTCAATAAATTCCTTCTTTATAACCCCAAATGTCAATTTATTTGGCACGTTTGATTCAGAAATACACCGGTTCCAACTCGCCCAACATGACAACAAAGTATCTAAAAATTACCTGTGAACTTGGTCCAAACATTTCAAACAACGTTCCTAATCCAACCTCAGTTATCCTAAAATGTACATAGTCGATAAAATTTAAGACGTAATATACTGTTTCTAATACCAGATAAAAACAGCGTGGAGTGCGTTCCTGTTCACGCACACCAAAATAGTAGTGACCTTCAGAGTGACACATGGAATGAATAGCACTACTTCTTCATTTCTCAAAAGAAAAACATTGACCAATTTCTAAAGACTTGACATCTAGTGGAAGCCATAGGAACTGCAACCAGGTTACTAATAATAAGCGTATCCCATAAAAAACTATTGGGAAATCCTATGACCTCAATTTATTTTTTCCCTGGATGGTTTGTCCTCGGGGTGCCAAATAATTTCTGTTATACCCGCAGACATTATTTTAACAGTTTTAGAGCCTTTAGAGTGTTTCCTATCTGGATCTACCAATTATATGCGTATCCTAGCTTCTGGGCCTGAGTAACAGGCAGTTTACTTTGGGCATGCTTTTCATCCGGACGTCAAAATACCCCTAGCCTTAGATGTGAAATTTCAGATTAATAGTAGAGAGAATGATTTATTTATTACAGCTTTTATTTATTTCATCACATTCCCAGTGGGTCAGAGGTTTACATACACTCAATTAGTATTTGGTAGCATTGCCTTAAAATTCTTTAACTTGGGTCAAACGTTTTGGGTAGACCTCCACAAGCTTCCCACAATGAGTTGGGGGAATTGTGGCCCATTCCTCCTGACAAAGCTGGTGTAATTGAGTCAGGTTTGTAGGCCTAATTGCTCGCACACCCTTTTTCAGTTCTGCCCACACATTTTCTATAGGATTGAGGTCAGGGCTTTGTGATTGCCTCTCCAATACCTTGACTTTGTTGTCCTTAAGCCATTTTGCCACAACTTTGGAAGTATGCTCAAATGGGAAGACCCATTTGCGAACAAGCTTTAACTTCCTGACTGATGTCTTGAGATGTTGCTACAATATATTCACATAATTTTCCTCCTCATGATGCCATCTATTTTGTGAAGTGCACCAGCCCCTCCTGCAGCAGAGCACCCCCACAACAAGATGCTGCCAACCGCGTGCTTCACGGTTGGGATGGAGTTCTTCGACATGCAAACTTCCCCATTTTTCCTCCAAACAAAACAATGGTCATTATGGGCAAACAGTTCTGTTTTTGTTTCATAAGACCAGAGGACATTTCTCCAAAAAGTATGATCTTTGTGCCCATGTGCAGTTGCAAACCATAGTCTGGCTATTTTTATGTCAGTTTTGGAGCTGTGGCTTGTTCCTTGTTGAGCGGCCTTTCAGGTTATGTCGATATAGGACTTGTTTTACTGTGGATATAGATAGTCTTGTACCTGTTCTGGGATTGATTTACACTTTTCGCACCAAAATATGATCATCTCTAGGAGACAGTACGCGTCTCCTTCCTGAGCGGTATGAGTGCTGCGTGGTCTCATGGTGTTTATACTTGTGCACTGTTGTTTGTACAGATGAACGTTGTACATTTGGAAAATGCTCCCGAGGATGAAACAGACTTGTGGAGGTTTGCAATTTTCTTGGATGATTTCTTTTGATTTTCCCATCATATCAAGCGAAGATGCGCTGAGTTTGAAGGTAGGCCTTGAAATACTTACACAGGTACACCTCCAATTGACTCAAAATATGTCAATTAGCCTATCAGAAGCTTCTAGAGCCTTGACATAATTTTCTGGAATTGTCCAAGCTGTTTAAAGGCACAGTCAACTTAGTGTATGTAAATTTCTGACCCACTGGAATTTTGAAACAGTCAATTATAACTGAAATATTCTGTCTGTAAAGAATTATCGGAAAGATTACTTGTGTCATGCACAAAGTAGATGTCCTAACTGACTTGCCAAAACTATAGTTTGTTAACAAGAAATTTGTGGAGTGGTTGAAAATG
The DNA here is from genome assembly GCF_036934945.1 of Oncorhynchus masou masou. Classification (NCBI taxonomy): domain Eukaryota; kingdom Metazoa; phylum Chordata; class Actinopteri; order Salmoniformes; family Salmonidae; genus Oncorhynchus; species Oncorhynchus masou. The sequence goes on along the minus strand of NC_088242.1, from coordinate 67,622,137 downwards.
AGTTTTAATGAATTCAACCTAAGTGTATGTAAACTTCCAACTTCAAATGTATGTTACTCCCTTTGGTTCTTTCTCCAGGCGTCATTGTTTCTGTTTCAGTTTCATGTCTGGGTGCTGTTCGAGTTTCTTGTTTTGTGTTATGTTCCGTTTATTTATTAAAACACTCGCTCCCTGAACTTGGTTCCCGACTCTCATCACACATCGTTACTCTAACCAAAAAGTGTTAAACAAATTGAAATATGTTTTATATTTTAGATTCTTCAAAGTAGCCACCCTTTGCCTTGATGGCAGATTTGCACACTCTTGGCATTTTCTCAACCAGTTTCATGAGGGAGTCACTTGGAATGCATTTCAATTAACAGGTGTGCCTAGTTAAAAGTTAATTTGGGGAATTTCTTTCCTTCTTAATGCGCTTGAGCCAATCAGTTGTGTTGTGACAAGGTAGTGGTTTTTTACAGAAGATAGCCATATTTGGTAAAATACCAAGTCCATATTATGTCCATCATTATATTAAGACAGTTACTTCTCCTGCAGAGGATAAGTTCATTAGAGTTAACTGCACCTCAGACTGCAGCCCAAATTAATGATTCACATAATTCAAGTATCAGACACATCTCAACATTAACTGTTCAGAGGAGACTGCGTGTATCAAGCCTTCATGGTCTATTTGCTGCAAAGAAACCACTACTAAAGGACACCAATAAGAATAAACTTGTTTGGGCCAAGAAACATGAGTAATGGACATTAGACCGGTGGAAATATGACCTTTGGTCTGATGGGAACTCCTTCAAGACTGTTGGAAAAGCATTCCAGGTGAAGCTGGTTGAGAGAATGCCAAGAGCGTGAAAAGCTGTCATCAAGGCAAAGGATGGCTGCTTTGAAGATTCTAAAATATAAAATATATTTTAATTTAACACTTTTTTGGTTAGTTCTTCATTCCATGTGTTATTTCATAGTTTGATGTCTTCACTATTATTCTACAATGTGGAAAATTGTAAAAATAAAGAAACACCCTCGAATGAGCAGGTGTGTCAAAACTTTTGACTTGTACTGTATAGACTCTCAACATCAAATGTAGCAAAATGACATATTCCTCACTGGACCCTATAGACTTCAATGTGCTTATTATGTCCATGGAATCTCTCAACTCGTAAGGTGGTCACATGTGGTTTAACAACAGTTTTGGGATATCCTCTCAGTCAAGGAGCCTATAAAAGAAACTATGGGCCTTCCTGGAGGATGGTCGAGCTTTTTGTGAATCTTAGGTATAGATCACAGGTGTAATGGGACTATTAACCTTCAGGAAATCAAACTCCTTATTGGTTATGTCCCCGTTATCTAAAAAAAACATTGTAGTCTGTCATGAATTTCATTTTTGAAAATCACTGTCGTGTTGGAGTGCATCCGTCAATAAAAAGTGATGTTCTTAAGTTGCCTATTGAACTTATTCACATGGTCTATGCGATTCTGTATGAATTTATTTATTTGGGGAGATTATTGAATGTCTTATACTCCCCTTCTTTTATTAATTATTTGGGTTTCATCTCTTTAAACTACTCTGCAATAAGTCTCCAAGGATTAATTCCTATTTCTAATGGGGCAGAAAGAGGATTTTTTCTGGTCATATCGTGACTGATTATTTGGATGTCTACAAAAGGAATTTATGATGTGTCCAAAAGGACTTAATGAGGACTTTCCCAGTAGCCATTTCTTGGGAACGTCATCTGATTAATTTGTTATTATGACAACCACTGTTGGGTGTTGCAACCTATGTTTTGTCTACCTGATACGAATGGTTATGCAATCATAATATTTGAGAACTATATATTATTGTTTTGTGCTAAACCCTTTAAACTTAAATATGTATTAGACTGCCCTAATTTGTGCTTGTCTTATGTCTATAAATATGGGTTTGGTACACTTCCTGTGAAATGACCTGACAAAGATCCTTGCAGCATCCGTTTTGTTTATTAAAAACGGTACATGGTGGAGTGGGGTCTTTTTTCTGCCGTGCACCCCACTAAAGGATGTGAGTTTGATCACGACTCTCTGTACGTAGCCATGTCATTTTTACTCAGCATTGTTATTCGTTATTCAATGTGCATTTATTCCTCATGTCACAATTTCTATTATTTTATTATTATGTTTTTTTAAATCTTTAACTCTGCATTGTTGACAAAGGACCCATAAGAAAGAATTTCACTGTTAGTCTGCACCTGTTTATGAAGCATATTTTTGAAACCTGAATGAACAAAAAAATTCCATTGGGACAATGGAATTGTGAATTCATGCTAGCCTCAGCTGTAAGCTAGCAAGGGAAGTTATCCTACAAAGCTGGAAGCTATCGGTATCATTTTGCATTGTAAATTGTTTTAGCCTGTAATGGACATTGTTTTGCGAACAGTAATTAACACTTGTAACATTTATACATGCCGTGCTGCATTATTCAGGTGTGTTAATTTCTGTACAACATGAGTGGGTACCTAACATGAATAAAGCCCATGTCTCCCAGTGAGAACAGTGGTTGCTCAGGACAGGCTAGACTATAGAGCAGGGGTCGGCAACCTAAGGCACGCGTGCCAAGGCTTGCACGCGTGCCCTCGGTTTCCAACAGATCATTTTTTCACACATGAAGTCAAACTTGAGCCCATCATGCAGCCGGCTGACAATGGACCACTTGGAGACCTGTGTGCAACTCAAAGTCTCCAAATACAGCCGAGATATTACGCGGCTCAGCAATAGAAAGCAGAGACAATGATCCCACTAAATTGGCAAGCAATGCTTTTCAATACAAAATGATATAACCTTGTAATTTTCATTCCAGTCAATTTCAGTAAGTAGTAATGTGAATGTGTGTGTGTATTTGAGTGCTGCAGGGGATTTGGAATAAGACGGGGGAGACAGGCTGCGACTAGGCTACAATTCTCAGCAGCAGATATGGAGATATAGACTTGAGGGCTGTTGGTAGGCCTAACAATCATCTCAGTCGTTGTTTTTGTTGAAATGAACCTTGTATTCTTAAATGTATTAATCACATTTAATATTTAGCCTTTGTAGTTCGGATGCCTGTATTGAAATGGGACTGAATCAGGAACAATTATACACATTATTATGATAATCATAAATGAAAATGTATATATCAAATGTCCATATATAAACAATCAAAATGTCTAATAAATGCAATTGAAAACAGCGGTGTCACATCAAAAATAACTCAGCTCTATCTTGATAAAACATATTAAAGGAATATTGTCCATAAATCAAAACCATAAATAAAACCAACATTTACACAGCTTTACAAAGCAAAATATATACAAAGCCACTACTACAGGCCATCAGGTCACAATAAGGGCGACTTCAAATGCAGACATCAAAACTTTAATGACCATTGGATTAAAACTGCTGAGCACAACTGCATGTCAGACAAATAGACATAATGCTATGGAATAAGAGGCATAACATCAAAGGAATTACTTACAATCATCAAGGACACATGTCAAACAAACGCGACCAAACAGTGGTGAAAATCAGGAAGTACGATACAAAGATCTATAGATGCATTTTAAAAGGAGCGAAGACCTTGCCCGGATTCAACACTTTGGACAGCGCATGCGTGCGGCATTGCTCATCTGATGCAAGTAGGCCTATAATGGAGCTGCTTGGTGCTAATGGACAGCACCTCTGTATAGCAAGCTATGGAATTTTTACATTTGTGGGTAATTAGACATTCACTAGACAGAATTAGTTGTAATGCACATATGAAAATCATAACTGGCATGCAGATCGTTAGAAACGGTAGGACAAATTGTAAATTGGCACTTCACACAAAAATAGTCTGGGTAGCTATTATTTAACTACTTAATTAACTATTTAGCAATCTTATGGCTTGGGGTAGAAGCTGTTCAGAGTCCTGTTGGCTCCAATCTTGCATTGGTACCGCTAGCAGTTCGGCAGCAGAGAGAACCATCTATGACTTGGGTGGCTGGAGTCTTTGAGAATTTTTATGGCATTCCTCTGACACCGCCTGGTTTGAAAATCCTGGATGGCAGGGAGCTCGGCCCCAGTGATGTACTGGGCCAAACTCACCACCCTGTTTATTGCACTTGTGGTCGGGATGCCAGTCAAGATGCTCTCAAAGGTGCAGATGTAGAACTTTTTGAAGATCTGATGACCCATGCCAAGTCTTTTCAGCCCCTTGAGGGGAAGAGGCACTGTCATTCCTTCCTCACAACTGTGTGGGTGTGTGTGGACCATGTTATTTCCTTAGTGATGTGGACACCGAGGAACTTCAAGCTCTCGGCCCACTCCACTACAGCCCCATCAATGTGGATAGTGGTCTGCTTGAAACACGTAGGCATTAAAGACTGGGTCAGGGAGAGGTTGAAAATGTCAGTGAATACACTTGCCAGCTGGTTAGTGTATGCTCTGAGTAAGCCTCCTTTTAATCTGTCTGGCCCCCCGCCCTTGTGAATGTTAACCTGTATAAAGGTCTTGCTCACATCGTCTACGGAGATCGAGATCACACAGTCGTCCAGAACAACTGGTGCTCTCATATGCATGGTTCAGTGTTGCTTGCCTCGAAGTGAGCATAGAAGGAATTCCGCTAATCTGATAGGTCTTGCATCACTGGGAAGCCTACGGCGGGGGTTCTCTTTGTCATCTGTGATAGTTTGCAAGCTTTGCCAGAACCGATAAGCATCCATAGGATTTGATCGTAGTACTGTATTGACATTTTCACTATTTGATGGCTTGTCGCAGGTCATAGCGGGATTTCCTATAAGTGTTGGTATAAGTGCCCTGCTCCTTGAAATTGTCAGCTCTAGCCTTTGTACTGTGGGGATGACATTGTCAATGCACTTATTAATGAAGCCGGTGACTCATGTGGCTAACTCCTCAATTTAATATGATGAATTCTGGAACATATTCTAATCTGTGCTAGCAAAACAGTCCTGTAGATTAGCATCAGCTTCATTGGACCCCTTCCTTATTGAGCACATCACTGGTACTTCCTGGTAGAGTTTTTGCTTGTTTGCAGGTATCAGGAGAATAGTGTTATGGTCTGATTTGCTTGATGGATGGCAAGTGAAAGCTCTGAATGTTTTCTGTGTGAAGAGTAAAGGTGATCAAGAGTTTTTTTGCCTCTAGTTGCACAGGTGACATGCTGGTACAAATGTGGTAAAACATATTTCAGTTTCAATAACATTACTGGCCACCAAGAGCACCTACTCTGGATCAAAATGTTCTTGTTTGCTTATGGTTCTATACAGCTTGTTTAGTGCGGTTTGTGGTGGAAAATAGTATGATCTGCAGCTTATCATGAGGTAAGATTCACGGAATCTCGTGATGTGCCGGCTTTGTCCATACAGCCAGCTGGGTTCTCAGTATGTCGTGCAGACAGGAATAAAGACCTCTCTGGGGAGAACTTCTTGCGTCAAGCAATCCCGTATCCGGGAGCGTAATCATAGCCTCAAGCTCATTAGCATAGCGCAACGTTAACTATTCATGAAAATCGCAAATGAAATGAAAGAAATATATTCACTCACAAGTTTAGCCTTTTGTTAACAACACTGTCATCTCAGATTTTCAAAATATGCTTTTCAACCATAGCTAAACAAGCATTTGTGTAAGAGTATTGATAGCTAGCATAGCTATAAG